>NC_061514.1:278680819-278714728 GCF_022539505.1 Lolium rigidum | reverse complement strand
CAAAAATGTAATCTCTATGCTCAGCCTTATGCTTACAAGTGATTTGGATCATATCTCTGTTTGGCTTAGAGTGACGGGAAGAACTTCAGTCTGTCGAGCAGAAGTACATAGCAAGAGGATTCGGCGTAAAAGCCGAAGAAGCCTAAGAGCATCTCCTCCACAATCTACAGTTCCACTCCCGCGTCGCCGCCCACTCCCGGGGAGCCCAGATCTCGCTGGGATGGCATGGTGACAAAGTAAGTAGCCCCCCGGGTGGTGGCGGACGCCCTGAAGAAGAAGGGAAAGGCGGAGAAGGAGCGGCCGGAGGGGATGTCCAACGTCGAGTGGGCCTTCGACTCGTGATACGTCTCCGACGTATCGATAATTTCTTATGTTCTATGCCATATTATTGATGATACCTACATGTTTTATGCACACTTTATGTCATATTCGTGCATTTTCTGGAACTAACCTATTAACAAGATGCCGAAGTGCCGCTTGTCGTTTTCTGCTGTTTTTGGTTTCGTAAATCCTAGTAACGAAATATTCTCGGAATTGGACGAAATCAAAGCCCGTGGGCCTATTTTTCCACGAAGCTTCCGTAAGTCCGAAGACGAGACGAAGAGAGGCCACGGGGTGGCCAAACCCTAGGGCGGCGCGGCCCCACCCCCGGCCGCGCCGGCCTATGGTGTGGGCCCCCGTGCCGCCTCTTGACTTGCCCTTCCGCCTACTTAAAGCCTCCGTGACGAAACCCCCAGCACCGAGAGCCACGATACGGAAAACCTCACCGAGACGCCGTCGCCGCCGATCCCATCTCGGGGATCCAGAGATCGCCTCCGGCACCCCGCCGGAGAGGGGATTCATCTCCCGGAGGACTCTACACCGCCATGGTCGCTCTCCGAGTGATGAGTGAGTAGTCTACCCCTGGACTATGGGTCCATAGCAGTAGCTAGATGGTTGTCTTCTCCTCATTGTGCTTCATTGTTGGATCTTGTGAGCTGCCTAACATGATCAAGATCATCTATCCGTAATTCTATATGTTGTGTTTGTCGGGATCCGATGGATAGAGAATACTATGTCATGTTAATTATCAAGTTATTATACATGTGTTGTTTATGATCTTGCATGCTCTCCGTTTCTAGTAGAGGCTCTGGCCAAGTTTTTACTTTTAACTCCAAGAGGGAGTACTTATGCTCGATAGTGGGTTCATGCCCGCATTGACACCTGGGACAAGTGACGAAAGTTCTAAGGTTGTGTTGTGCCGTTGCCACTAGGGATAAAACATTGGCGCTATGTCCGAGGATGTAGTTGTTGATTACATTACGCACCATACTTAATGCAATTGTCTCGTTGTTAGCAACTTAATACCGGAGGGGGTTCGGATGATAACCCGAAGGTGGACTTTTTAGGCATAGATGCAGCTTGGATGGCGGTCTATGTACTTTGTCGTAATGCCCAATTAAATCTCACTATACTTATCATGTCATGTATGTGCATTGTTATGCCCTCTCTATTTGTCAATTGCCCGACTGTAATTTGTTCACCCAACATGCTTTTATCTTATGGGAGAGACACCTCTAGTGAACGGTGGACCCCGGTCCATTCTTTAATACCGAAATACAAATCTGCTGCAATACTTGTTTTACTATTTTCTCTGCAAACAATCATCTTCCACACAATACGGTTAATCCTTTGTTACAGCAAGCCGGTGAGATTGACAACCTCACTGTTTCGTTGGGGCAAAGTACTTTGGTTGTGTTGTGCAAGTTCCACGTTGGCGCCGGAATCTCTGGTGTTGCGCCGCACTACATCCCGCCGCCATCAACCTTCAACGTGCTTCTTGGCTCCTCCCGGTTCGATAAACCTTGGTTTCTTTCTCGAGGGAAAACTTGCTGCTGTGCGCATCATACCTTCCTCTTGGGGTTGCCCAACGAACGTGTGAAATACACGCCATCAAGCATATTTTCCGGCGCCGTTGTCGGTGAGATCAAGACACGCCGCAAGGGGAGTCTCCACTTCTCAATCTCTTTACTTTGTTTTTGTCTTGCTTTATTTTATTTACTACTTTGTTTGCTGCATTATATCAAAACACAAAAAAATTAGTTGCTAGCTTTACTTTATTTATTGTCTTGCACTCTATATCAAAAACACAAAAAAATTAGTTTACTTGCATTTACTTTATCTAGTTTGCTTTATTTACTATTGCTAAAATGGCCAACCCTGAAAATACTAAGTTGTGTGACTTCACAAGCACAAATAATAATGATTTCTTATGCACACCTATTGCTCCACCTGCTACTACAGCAGAATTCTTTGAAATTAAACCTCGCTTTACTTAATCTTGTCATGAGAGAGCAATTTTCTGGTGTTAGTTCCGATGATGCCGCTGCCCATCTCAATAATTTTGTTGAACTATGTGAAATGCAAAAATATAAAGATGTAGATGGTGACATTATAAAATTAAAATTGTTCCCTTTCTCATTAAGAGGAAGAGCTAAAGATTGGTTGCTATCTCTCGCCTAAGAATAGTATTGATTCATGGACTAAATGCAAGGATGCTTTTATTGGTAGATATTATCCCCCTGCTAAAATTATATCTTTGAGGAGTAGCATAATGAATTTTAAACAATTAGATAATGAACATGTTGCTCAAGCTTGGGAAAGAATGAAATCTCTCGGTTAAAAATTGCCCAACCCATGGATCGACTACTTGGATGATCATCCAAACCTTCTATGCAGGACTAAATTTTTCTTCGCGGAATTTATTGGATTCAGCTGCTGGAGGTACCTTTATGTCCATCACTCTTGGTGAAGCAAGAAAGCTCCTTGATAATATGATGGTTAATTACTCTGAATGGCACGCGGAAAGAGCTCCACAAGGTAAGAAGGTAAATTCTGTTGAAGAATCCTCTTCCTTGAATGATAAGGTTAATGCTATTATGTCTATGCTTGCGAATGATAGGACTAATGTTGATCCTAATAATGTTCCATTAGCTTCATTGGTTGCCCAAGAAGAACATGTTGATGTAAACTTCATTAAAAATAATAATTTCAACAACAATGCTTATCGGAACAATACTAGTAATAACTATAGGCCATATCCTTATAATAATGGTAACGGTTATGCTAATTCTTATGGGAATTCTTACAACAATAAGAGGAATACACCCCCTGGACTTGAGGCCATGCTTAAAGAATTTATTAGTACACAAACTGCCTTTAACAAATCTGTTGAGGAAAAGCTCAATAAAATTGATATTCTTGTTTCTAGAGTTGATAGTCTTGCCTCTGATGTTGATCTTTTGAAATCGAAAGTTATGCCTAATAGGGATATTGAAAATAAAATTGTTACTACAGCAAATGCCATCCAAGTTAGAATTAATGAGAATATAAGATTAATGGCTGAACTGCGTGCAAGGTGGGATAGAGAAGAAAATGAAAAACTAGCTAAAAAGGAAAATGTAGCTAAAGTTTGGACGATTACCACCACTAGCAATGCTAATGATTCATATGTTGCTGCACCTCCTACTATCCATGATAAAATAATTGGTGTTAGCAAAGCTTCTACTCTTAGTGCAAAGCGCGCAAAATTACCCGAAACTCGCTAAAACCGCTCGAAACCGCTTGTGATAAAACTGCTGAAATTTTTTCCAACCTTGGGGATGATAATCCCATTGCTTTAGATTGTAATGATTTAGATTTTGATGATTGCCATATCTCTGAAGTTATAAAGTTCTTGCAAAAACTTGCTAAAAGTCCCAATGCTAGTGCTATAAATTTGGCTTTCACAAAACATATTACAAATGCTCTCATAAAAGCTAGAGAAGAGAAACTAAAACTTGAAACTTCTATTCCTAGAAAGCTAGAGGATGGTTGGGAGCCCATCATTAAAATGAGAGTCAAAGATTTTGATTGTAATGCCTTATGTGATCTTGGTGCAAGTATTTCTGTTATGCCTAAAAAAGTCTATGATATGCTTGACTTGCCACCATTGAAGAATTGTTATTTGGATGTTAATCTCGCTGATAATGCTAAAAAGAAACCTTTGGGGAAAGTTGATAATGTTCATATTATGGTTAACAATAACCTTGTCCCCGTTGATTTTGTTGTCTTGGATATTGAATGCAATGCATCTTGCCCCATTATATTGGGAAGACCTTTTCTCCGAACCGTTGGTGCTACTATTGATATGAAGGAAGGTAATATTAAATATCAATTTCCTCTCAAGAAAGGTATGGAACACTTCCCTAGAAAAAGAATGAAGGTACCTTATGATTCTATCATTAGAACAAATTATGATGTTGATGCTTCATCTCTCGATGTTACTTGAGTTACACTTTCTGCGCCTAGCTGAAAGGCGTTAAAAAAAAGCGCTTATGGGAGACAACCCATGTTTTTACCTACAGTACTTTGTTTTTATTTTGTGTCTTGGAAGTTGTTTACTACTGTAGCAACCTCTCCATATCTTAGTTTTATGTTTTGTTGTGCCAAGTAAAGTCTTTGATAGAAAAGTAAGTACTAGATTTGGATTACTGCGCAGTTTCAGAATTCTTTGCTGTCACGAATCTGGGTCTATCTCCCTGTAGGTAACTCAGAAAATTATGCCAATTTACGAGCATGATCCTCAGATATGTACGCAACTTTCATTCAATTTGAGCATTTTCGTTTGAGCAAGTCTGGTGGCCTAATAAAATCCATCTTTACGGACTGTTCTGTTTTGACAGATTCTGTCTTTTATTTCGCATTGCCTCTTTTGCTATGTTGGATGAATTTCTTTGATCCACTAATGTCCAGTAGCTTTATGCAATGTCCAGAAGTGTTAAGAATGATTGTGTCACCTCTGAACATGTGAATTTTTATTATGCACTAACCCTCTAATGAGTTGTTTCGAGTTTGGTGTGGAGGAAGTTTTCAAGGATCAAGAGAGGAGTATGATGCAATATGATTAAGGAGAGTGAAAGCTCTAAGCTTGGGGATGCCCCGGTGGTTCACCCCTGCATATATTAAGAAGACTCAAGCTGTCTAAGCTTGGGGATGCCCAAGGCATCCCCTTCTTCATCGACAACATTATCAGGTTCCTCCCCCGAAACTATATTTTTATTCGGCCACATCTTATGCACTTTGCTTGGAGCGTCGGTTTGTTTTTGTTTTTTGTTTTGTTTGAATAAAATGGATCCTAGCATTCACTTTATGGGAGAGAGACACGCTCCGCTGTTGCATATGGACAAATATGTCCTTAGGTTCTACTCATAGTATTCATGGCGAAGTTTCTCCTTCGTTAAATTGTTATATGGTTGGAATTGGAAAATGCTACATGTAGTAACTCTAAAATGTCTTGGATAATTTGATACTTGGCAATTGTTGTGCTCATGTTTAAGCTCTTGCATCATATACTTTGCACCCATTAATGAAGAAATACTTAGAGCTTGCTAATTTGGTTTGCATATTTGGTTTCTCTAGAGTCTAGATAACATCTAGTATTGAGTTTTGAACAACAAGGAAGACGGTATGGAGTCTTATAATGCTTACCATATGTCTTTTATGTGAGTTTTGCTGTACCGTTCATCCTTGTGTTTGTTTCAAATAGCCTTGCTAGCCTAAACCTTGTATCGAGAGGGAATACTTCTCATGCATCCAAAATACTTGAGCCAACCACTATGCCATTCGTGTCCACCATACCTACCTACTACATGGTATTTATCCGCCATTCCAAAGTAAATTGCTTGAGTGCTACCTTTAAAATTCCATCATTCACCTTTGCAATATATAGCTCATGGGACAAATAGCTTAAAAACTATTGTAGTATTGAATATGTACTTATGCACTTTATCTCTTATTAAGTTGCTTGTTGAGCGGTAACCATGTTTCGGGGACGCCATCAACTATTCCTTGTTGGATATCATGTGAGTTGCTATGCATGTCCGTCTTGTCCGAAGCAAGAGAGATCTACCACCTTCATGGTTGGAGCATGCATATTGTTAGAGAAGAACTTTGGGCCGCTAACTAAAGCCATGATTCATGGTGGAAGTTTCAGCTTTGGACACATATCCTCAATCTCATATGAGAATAATAATTGTTGCCACATGCTTATGCATAAAAGAGGAGTTCATTATCTCGTTGTCCATGTTGTCCCTGTATGGATGTCTAAGTTGAGAATAATCAAAAGCGAGAAATCCAAAATGCGAGCTTTCTCCTTAGACCTTTGTACAGGCGGCATGGAGGTACCCCATTGTGACACTTGGTCAAAACATGTGCATTGCAAAGATCCGGTAGTACAAGTTAATTAGGACAAGGTGCGGGCACTATTAGTATACTATGCATGAGACTTGCAACTTGTAAGATATAACTTTCATAACTCATATGCTTTATTACTACCGTTGACAAAATTGTTTCATGTTTTCAAAATAAAAGCTCTAGCACAAATATAGCAATCGATGCTTTCCTCTTTGAAGGACCATTCTCTTTACTTTTATGTTGAGTCAGTTCACCTATCTCTCTCCACCTCAAGAAGCAAACACTTGTGTGAACCGTGCATTGATTCTTACATACTTGCATATTGTACTTGTTATATTACTCTATGTTGACTATTATCCATGAGATATACATGTTACAAGTTGAAAGCAACCGCTGAAACTTAATCTTCCTTTGTGTTGCTTCAATACCTTTACTTTGATTTATTGCTTTATGAGTTAACTCTTATGCAAGACTTATTAATACTTGTCTTGAAGTACTATTCATGAAAAGTCTTTGCATTATGATTCACTTGTTTACTCATGTCATCACCATTGTTTTGATCGCTGCATCCACTACATATGTTTACAAATAGTATGATCAAGGTTATGATGGCATATCACTTCGTAAATTATCTTTGTTATCGTTTTACTCGCTCGGGACGAGCAGAACTAAGCTTGGGGATGCTTGATACGTCTCCGACGTATCGATAATTTCTTATGTTCTATGCCATATTATTGATGATACCTACATGTTTTATGCACACTTTATGTCATATTCGTGCATTTTCTCGGAACTAACCTATTAACAAGATGCCGAAGTGCCGCTTGTCGTTTTCTGCTGTTTTTGGTTTCGAAATCCTAGTAACGAAATATTCTCGGAATTGGACGAAATCAAAGCCCGAGGGCCTATTTTTCCACGAAGCTTCCGGAAGTCCGAAGACGAGACGAAGAGAGGCCACGGGGTGGCCAAACCCTAGGCGGCGCGGCCCCACCCCCGGCCGCGCCGGCCTATGGTGTGGGCCCCCGTGCCGCCTCTTGACTTGCCCTTCCGCCTACTTAAAGCCTCCGTGACGAAACCCCCGCACCGAGAGCCACGATACGGAAAACCTCATCGAGACGCCGTCGCCGCCGATCCCATCTCGGGGATCCAGAGATCGCCTCCGGCACCCTCGCCGGAGAGGGGATTCATCTCCCGGAGGACTCTACACCGCCATGGTCACCTCCGGAGTGATGAGTGAGTAGTCTACCCCTGGACTATGGGTCCATAGCAGTAGCTAGATGGTTGTCTTCTCCTCATTGTGCTTCATTGTTGGATCTTGTGAGCTGCCTAACATGATCAAGATCATCTATCTCGTAATTCTATATGTTGTGTTTGTCGGGATCCGATGGATAGAGAATACTATGTCATGTTAATTATCAAGTTATTATACATGTGTTGTTTATGATCTTGCATGCTCTCCGTTTCTAGTAGAGGCTCTGGCCAAGTTTTTACTTTTAACTCCAAGAGGGAGTACTTATGCTCGATAGTGGGTTCATGCCCGCATTGACACCTGGGACAAGTGACAGTAAAGTTCTAAGGTTGTGTTGTGCTGTTGCCACTAGGGATAAAACATTGGCGCTATGTCCGAGGATGTAGTTGTTGATTACATTACGCACCATACTTAATGCAATTGTCTCGTTGTTAGCAACTTAATACCGGAGGGGGTTCGGATGATAACCTCGAAGGTGGACTTTTTAGGCATAGATGCAGCTTGGATGGCGGTCTATGTACTTTGTCGTAATGCCCAATTAAATCTCACTATACTTATCATGTCATGTATGTGCATTGTTATGCCCTCTCTATTTGTCAATTGCCCGACTGTAATTTGTTCATCCAACATGCTTTTATCTTATGGGAGAGACACCTCTAGTGAACTCGTGGACCCCGGTCCATTCTTTAATACTGAAATACAAATCTGCCGCAATACTTGTTTTACTATTTTCTCTCGCAAACAATCATCTTCCACACAATACGGTTAATCCTTTGTTACAGCAAGCCGGTGAGATTGACAACCTCACCGTTTCGTTGGGGCAAAGTACTTTGGTTGTGTTGTGCAGGTTCCACGTTGGCGCCGGAATCTCCGGTGTTGCGCCGCACTACATCCCGCCGCCATCAACCTTCAACGTGCTTCTTGGCTCCTCCCGGTTCGATAAACCTTGGTTTCTTTCTGAGGGAAAACTTGCTGCTGTGCGCATCATACCTTCCTCTTGGGGTTGCCCAACGAACGTGTGAAATACACGCCATCAACCTGCATCACCGTAAGGTGGAGAATGCCAGTTGCCCACAGATGGAGCGGAAGGTGAGGGAGCAGAAGGCTCTGGCGGCGGAGGCGATGGAGGCGGCGCTAATGCAGAGGGCTGCCTCCATGGCAAGGATGACGGCGCCCGCCACATGGGGGAGCCAAGGCAATGTCTCGTCGCCCTTGCCGTCAAGCGCGTCACTAGCACCCGGGTCGGTGCTCCAAAAAAGCCTAGGTACATGCCACACCTATCTCGATTCTCATCGGACCAGGATTTTGACCTGAACATCCTCACTGCCGGCTACCTCAAGACCGTCTTCGGTGGATCGCCTGAGCTCCGCCGAGCTCACTTCACCGGCGGTGTCCGTCCTCCTTAGCCCGGCTTCCGGCAGTTTGCGGCCACTAGCAGCCGGAGCAGCAGGGCAGCACGACCAGCTCACCGACATGTTCAATGACGAGAACGCCAATTCCCGCTCCGTCTTGTGAAAGAGAAAGCATATGGATAGTAGGTTTCTCTGCATCTGAAAGTGTTGACTGCACAACATTTTTTCGATAAAGGGAATATATTAATATCAAAAGATACCAATTACACCCAGCCTCTGCAACAACGCACCACCCTAATGGCACTACAGATGCACACAGCCAAAAAAAGAAAAGAAAACTAAGAAACAAAAGTCCCGCTACAGTATCTTGGGCCTAACAACAGCAGTACATCCACCGCCAAGACAACACCTGAAATACAGACTCTCCAAAAACGACGCTTTCAAGAAGGGAACAATGCTCTAACACCGTCGTCGCCCGATCAAAGATCTTAGATTTTCACCCTGAAGATAGTCCCCGTTCTCAAAACAATGCCTCCAACAAGGTCATTGCCAGACACAACCAGTTAAGGCCAGACCTTGGGTTTTCACCCTGAAAGGTAGGACTCTGAACTTCACCTGTGTTGTCGCCCCCACTTTCATACCGCTGTTGTGAAGCCCGGAACACCAAGCCAGTTCCATCTCACCACCAAGATCCGACCATCATTGCTCTTCCACCAATCTTGACTTTCATGACCTTCTCCGTCAGCACCATGGAAAGAAAACAAGCTCCATGATATTAACAGCCAGCAGAGCTTCGAAGCGCTCCCTCTGAAACCAAACGGTCAGATAAAAAAACATGGGTGCGCTCGACCGAAAACACCCAATCCAGCAATCTTCAGGCATTGATCGCACAATGAATTTCGCCGGCAGGACCTTCCGGAACACGACAATCCAGAAAGCTCGATGGGAAGAAGCTTCCGAACGATCTTCACTTGGCGCGAGAGAAACCCTAGGACTGCCACCTTTATTAGGAAGAACGGCAGGCCCCCTCGCCGCCGCCCGCCGGCAACCTGCTCCGCCGCGGACGCCGCACTCTACCAGCAGCCATGAGGCAGCAAAGAGAACGGCGACGACCAAGCAGGGTCGACCACGACCAGAACCGGCCCAACCATGTAGCGAAGAAGGCCGGATAGGCAGCACGGAAATCACCCAGATAGAGATCTGGAGTTTTCCCCAACGCCACCCAATCTGGCCCAGATTCACCGCCGGACAGCGCCGCCGGAGGAAGTCTCCGCCACCACCCCGACCAGGGGCGCCGCCCTGGTCGCTGCACGCAGATGAGCCGCCACCACCGCCCTAGCAGCCATGGCGCAGATCTCCGGCGACCACCACCCCAGTCCACCTTCGGGGGCTGGGCCCGCCGCCACCGCGGCAAGGGCCGGCGGCAGCGGCGGCTAGAGGAGCAGGCGGAGGGGGCTGTAGGCGGCGGCGCGGTGTCGCCCTAGGGAGCGACACGGGAGCGGCGCGTGAAGTATGAATGTTTGACTGCACTGCATGGTGATGATGTTTGCAAGTAGAGCCCAAGTATTGAAGTATGAATGTTTGTTTGGGTGCTGATTAAGACCACTATTGGCAATTCAGCTACCAGCTCACTGACATGTTCAACGAGAAGAGTGCGAACTCCTGTCTCGTCATGGAAAAGAAAAGAACATGCATATGCTCCTCTGCATCGTGGACACAACTAGTGATATCTGAAGAGGCTTTTTACGGTACAAATTACTAGTCTCATGGATGAGTAGTATTGAACAATAGTTTAGGCAGGTAATGCAGAGAGGGTAGCCACAACGACACCCTCAAGAGGGCCATGACACTCGCAGGTGTCGTCTCGTTGGCGCCGAAGCGCTGTGATTTCGCCTGAAAAACCCTCACCACACTGATACCTCACACTACTAACAACTCCGAGACGAGCTTCTACCACGCAATCTGGGCACTAACCACGCCGAGACGCCACCAACACCAGGAGCCCTCGATGACCACTCTTCACCACCTGCATGGCTCCAAGAGACAGCCATCAGCACCGCCACATCGCCCGCCGTCGAGCCGCATGTGTAGTCCACCTTGCGGGGCCACCACCCCAGCATCCGCGAACTCGCGCCCATGTAGCAAATTCCAATGTGTGTTGGACAGTTGGAGGAGGTAGGAGGGTTGGAACCGGAGAGCGGTAGCAGCACAACGACCTGGAGGGCTTCCCCCACTGCCATCGGTGGGTGCCGATCGGACGTGGCAACATCCCGTCCACTACCCTCCTCAACCAGCTCCAGGGGTGCCAACGGTGTGAACCATCCCACCGCCCAGGCCCAGATGGAACCTGTAGGGCCCAGATCTAGGGCATTGCGACCAACGCGTCGCCTGGTTGCTCCGGCACCGCCACGCTGCCACAAGACCACCACGAGCTGAGTCGCTTCCTCCACAGCTTATGCCAAGAAACACCGCCGCTGAGGTTGAAACACCACCGTGCACCGCCGCATGCTCACTAGCACCGCCTGGGAGGAGCCTGTGCCGGGTAGAGGGAATCCCACCGCCGCCGGCACAACCCGAGATTTGCCCAGAGGCTACTGCCGGTGGCGGCAACAGAGGGAGGAAGTAGGAGAGGGGCCGGGAGGGTTAGCTATTTTCGCTCCTGGAGTCGCCCGCGTGTGGGGCGACCAGGAGCACAAAGAGTAATCTTGATGAATTTTCACCCGCTACGACTTGAGAACATGATTTACCCAACTTTATAAACACACACAAAAAAAAGCTATTGCAGAGATTTTAGTCCTGGATTCTTCATCTTACTATAGGAAACAGTCAAGGTGCCGACGGCCATTACCTACGCCAATGGCTTTTAGTCGGGCCGTCGACGGATGCCCCAAGCCAGGCAGCCTATCAACATAACCGTCAGCCCAGGGCGTAGAGAGCGACACGTGGCCTCGGAAGACCTGGTCGTCACGGCGAAGTGATGGTGTCGCACCTACGCCGACGGCTCGGCCGTTGGCCCAGTTAAAAAAATTAATTTTTTTTTGCCCCACGCACCCATCGCCGTTTGAATTTTGAAAAACAACAAAATCATAGAAATTTCAAAAAGTCAAATCCTTCGTGGTGACCATGTGTTATGTGTTCATTTTGTTATGAAAATTAATATACATGAATTTCGACTTTTTGCAAAATGGCGTCATGTTTCGGTAAAAACGGCTTTTCTGGTTGCATAGGACCGATGAAAAAGTTTTTTTATATGAATATGTATCTATAAAAAATTACATCTGATTTTAACGGCATGCGACCGTTTACCGATTTTTAGATTCCTCAAAATCAAAAACGAAACAAGAGTTTTTGCAGGTTTTAGATTTTGATGCATTTTTTTTCAAAAAACAAGTTAAATTCATTTTATTGTTATTTGAATCCATGATTATTTTTACTTATTCATTATGTTGTTTAGTCAAATAATTTTTTGGAATTCAAACAATAAACAAGTGTGGCATCGTTACAAAGATTAATAAGATTGATATGATATTATAATCACTAAGGTCTAACTATTTACTTGGAAGCTCCTTATTATAGAACTCCAAAGTTAAAAATGCTTGGGTCGGAGTAGTTTGAGGGTGGGTGACAGACTGGGAAATTTAACTATTAATAAGTAATTTGACCTAAGATTAAGCATGCTTAGAGATTAAATTGTTAAAAAAATCAAAACAATTAAAAAATAAAGAAGTTTTTAGAAGAATTGATTTTTTTAATTCAAACTGTCAAACGGTCGTTAACCTCTATGCCGGCGGCTTTTCTACGCCGACGGCCAGCCTGATCGACTAACGGCTTTTTCTACATCAACCGCAAACCCCCGACGTCGTGAGATGTCGACAGGGCTATGCCGACAGCTGCCGTTGGGCCTGTGCCGACAGCTTCTGACCGTCATCACCTTGACGATTTCCGGTAGTTTCTTCCATATTATATAGTCCCGATGTTTTTTTTTTTTTGCCCCGAAGAGCAACATGCAATGGCTGCTCTAGTAGGGCTTTGCTACTCTAGCAACCTGGAATTCCTCCTGGTCGTTGTCTTCGAGAGGATCTCGGTTGCACTTGAACGAGAACCAGATGAAGCCAACTACCGACAGTGCAACGGAAATGCTCAGGGCATACGCTAGCACTTTCAATGACATGTGCTTCGTCTCTTCCGCAAAGCCACTGCCGATAACTGCTCCAATGATAATACTTGCTCCAAATATCGTTACGAAGACATGCTGCAAAATAGAGAGCCAAAAAGAAAGATAAGAGCGTAGGTAAGTGCAGAGTGCAACCACACCGGTAGACATTAATCAGAACAGAAGACATGCAAACACAATAACATAAAAGTAACCAAAGCACACGCAATTATAAGGTTGGTGTATGCTCTTCCTACCTAAAATATAAGATGCGTTTTGATGCATTAGACAAATGTCTACATTATTATGTGGTTGATATGACACTGAATTCATGTCACCAGATTAAATAAATACTTATCTTTATTGTGATTTTATACTTTGTCCGTTCATAATTACTTGGCATGTTAGTCAGAGCCAAACCTTTTAAGTTTTGACCAAATATTTGCAAAAAGATATAAACATCTAAAATATAAAATATAGTATATTAGAATCTTCAAAAAGTATATTTCGTATTATATGCATTTGGTATTATGAATATCAATACTTCTTTTAATATTATTGGTCAAACTTTGTAACAGGGATCTAGAGTTTAGGGTTTAGGGTACTTTAACTACTACCTCCATACTGGTTTAGAGGACAATTACGCATTTCGAGAAATTTTTTTGGCTAAAAATTTGATCAACAAAATGTAATATATGTGCCACAAAAATTATATCATTGGATTCATATTTAAAAGAAGTTTTTAATAGTATAACTTGTATGATATATATCTTATAATTTGTTGACCAAATTAGTAATCAAAGTTTTTTCTTAAAATACGTAATTGCCCTCTATACCGGTATGGAGGGAGTAAACCCATAACATGAAGTAAATAAAACAGTGGGAGCATAAAAAAATTACACAATAATCATGTAATTGGTGGTCAGAGTTTTGTCTCAGCTAACTAATACATGACTTCCATTTTGACATGAAAAGATATTGTTTTATTGGGTTATAAGTTATATAACGAGAATCACACACCATATTAAGCAATATGTCACTCAAGAAGAATATATTGTGGCGGATCATGGCCAATGTGGATTTGGTAGATATGAGCGCGTGTGGACTCTTGCTGAAACATAAACATGAAAGTAGAGAAAAATACTAAATAAAAAAAGGCATGAATCATGCAGGTATGTACATGTCAAGTTTGAAGCCAAAATACAAAAATACATTACTTGTGTGCAAAAAAAAGTCCAAGTATAACAGTATAAAGACCAGATTTTCTGTGCAAAATATTAGTGTAGCCCACGATTTTACTTTTCTTAATAATTTGAACGAGTAAGTATCAAGGTAATATGTACATGCATGATTTATTTCATGATTTTTAGAAAAATTAAAATGTTGTTTTGAGATATATATTTTTTAAATCATGTCCAGCTAAAGTCCTGAACCAATATTCTCTTTGGGATTCTGCCACCTTGTTATCGGAAGGGCAAGTAGACTTCTCCGACAAAGAGTTTTGAGTGTTTTACTATTCTGGACTAGTTCGTTTTATTATTTCTCTTTTATTTATTGTTTTTTAGTTCTCTTTCATTAAAATAACTATCGATGGATAGTCCGTCCAAAGTACAAAATACACTCTGTTAACACCTAGTCCAAAATGCCACATTCCATTTAGAAATGCAATATGGTGGGTCCAAATATGTACTACGGCTCGTCTAATAGGGCAGTTGATCCCATAAAAACGGCACACGCTAGCCGTCAGATCGTTCGCTCTGATCTGCCAGATCGTTAGATTGTTGTGTCATTATGCCAGATGTCTCACGTGATCACCCCGCCTTATCACACTGTTTCCCTCCGTTAAATATATCCCTAATTCGGTGGCAAAATACAATAAGGCCATCAACATATCCCCAATTTGATTGCAACTAAACGTTAAAAAAACGGGAGTCGTGGTTTGCAACAATTATAATCACTGCATCCAACATATATACCCAATACATCTAGCATTAATGAACATGTCTATATTACTACAAACCCCTGCTACAAACATGCCCATAAATCGTCGCAATATTTTACTCGTGGGTGCACAACTACAATGACAAACACTTTTAGGCAAAACCAACAAAACGTATAGCAAAATCACACACCCAAACCATATAGCTGTTGCTTTGAAACAAACTAATACTAAAAATAGCAATAATTGCAAGATCATATCGAGCCACGTACCAGGGGGTGATAATAAGGCGACAATTTCTTTTTACACGCCTCCCTCGCCGCCTGGTACTGTTGCTCATTGTCGAAGTAGGCTGCTGTCTTGGCGTGGTACCAATACTCTCTGAACACGGATCCGGCGGTGGTGGCGGCGCGGCGAGCGGCATCTGCCCTGGTGACCAGAACGGTGGGGCAATGAGCACTGCAAACGCAGCAGTTCTTATTGCCGTCGACGTACCGGATACGAACCATGCATTTAGGGCACACGGCGCGATGGCCGCATAGCCCGACCGAGAACCACTCCAGGGGCTCCCTGCACGCCGCGCAACAACCCAGTGCTTCGGCGGCGCCGGCGACGTCCCTGACCTCTATGCGGACGACGTGATGGTCCTTGCTGCTGCTACCGACGCCGTAGGCGTCTTCGAGATGGAGGTTCGCGTTAGGGCTTTTCATATCGCCGTAACTATTTTCTCGTAATACTTGCGATTTGTGATGGTTATATATCGCGTAAACAGTAACATTTATTTTTTATATAGATCCGAGAGACCAGGAGGAAATTACAGAACACCGGACCGGACCAGGAAATCGTCTCTGACTTCATTATATCTGTCTTGTAGATAGAGTTCGATTAGCAAACGCACAAGTTCTTAACTTTGAGAGTACAATCTTTAGGTAAGAATTGGACTCGGGTGATTGCTGATTCTGGACGATCTGACTTATGTTTAACTGTTGCAAAAGATTGACAGGTTAAATGTGGACATCCAGCAGGCTGTACATAAGTATGATCTCAATCGTGCAGCTGAACTGAAGTATGGCAATCTGAATGTGTTGCAGCGGCAGCTTCAAACAACAGAGAACGAGCTAACTGAATACCAAAGTCCGGGGAAAGCCATGCTAAGAGAAGAGGCGACCCAAGATGGTCCGGCACACAAGAAATTGGACTCGGGTGATCTGGCCATGCCTGCTTAGGGAGGTTCTGCAATGCTAATCGTCGAGGAACCGGGGCTAATCGCGCCTCTCTCTCTCTGCACCAAATTTCCCAGTCGAATATAGTCAGCTACATACATGCATGCGTTGGGACTTGGGACTAGGCAATGCCGGAAATTGACAGGAAGCTAGTGTTTGAGGTTCCTTCTGGATCATCCGGACAAGTGAGGATCTCTTTGGTTGCCTGCTTTGATTGGCATGGCCAAGTTCTTACTGAATTAAATGAAGGATTGGATTATGTCCTAGACCTTTTTGGGGTGGCATAAATTAGTTCAGGTCTTATGGTCCTGCCTTTGGCATCTGGGCAGCAAATTTAAATCTAAGAAATATTATTCCTATCCAAGGCATCATTTTAATTGACCTGGAAACGTAATTCCTATCCAGAAGACGCCTACCTATGCAGATGACTACACGATCTATACGATTTTATTCCTATCCAAGCATCATTTTAATTGACCTGGAAACTTTGATGCAGCATAGCAAGTTTTTGAAGGAATCTGATATGATATAAGAAGCTTGAACCTGCAAAAGACCAGGCATTAAACCTACAGGCCCTCCATCTTCTATATATAAGATAAAACCAATTGTCAGAATCTCTGATTGTAGTTCATTGCTGAATGTTGTTAATGTTTGAAGCTCTGATTGTAGTTTACTATATTTGTGTGACTGCAAAATTTGAATGCTTAATTTGCTAACTGAATATGCCACATTGATTAGGTTGAGCAAGGACTTCTTGCTTATTTAGAAGATCCTGATTAGTTTATAGCTATTTGACGATGGAAAATCACACTTGCAGATAACTTCAATTAATAACAAAGGAGCAACTAGCACTTCATGTAATTTATTTTTGCGGGGAGGTACTGTGTTGACTGCTGCTGTCCTAGCTTATTACTACTACTACCTTTTCATGATGAATCTGGGTATTTTGGTGGCAGCTCCGTCATACTGCTGAACTCAACAGCCTGAAACTATGAATAGATTATTCTGGGCTTTTCTGAACTACAGAGCTGTGTAAAAAATCAACGGTGCCTTTGATGTGGTACAGAGGAAAAAAGGCAGCCCCTTTGTTCCTTGCCTCCATTCAAGGTTGTCGTTGAGAAAAGAAAAACGAAACAACAGTTTGCCGTTGGATCTTTCATTTCATTGTCTTCGGACGAGACTTGAGAGGCAGTTTATTTTCTATTTTGAAGACAACTAACTCAATCGCAGTTAAATAAAACTGCATTGTGGATGCGAAGTTCAATTTTTTGATGGATGTATGTGCTATTTTATTGGAGATAGTTTTGTGAGTTATTTTATTAATGAAAATCATGTGAGAATTTTAATTTCCCAGATCGAACACAACCTGATATGGCTGATTTTACACGGTAGATGGTATTTAAAATAACTCTCATGTTGGCAAGTTGTCAACTCACCACCAAAACCCCTATAAACTCTCTATGAGTCGCATTGGTGAGCAAGTGCGCAAAGGTATACATGCATCTTTTATGTTTAGGTTTTTCATAAAGTTTTTCTTAATCGAGCGATCATCTTTCTTTATACGCTTAATTTTTTCTATTACTTTGCACTGTGGAACCGCACAAACTTATTTGCTAGTAAAATAAAACTTGTGATTCTCCCTGGCGTAAGATAATACGGTTCGACTGCAGATTTTGCAACTTTACCCAACAACCACATATTATCCCTTTTCTATTCTTCATTTGACCGGGGAGTCGAAACACATCCACCACATATTTGTTGACATGGACACATGAATTTCGGGCGCGGGATTGAACGCCGGATGATGGGAGCACGTAGTGTACGTGTAGAGGTACGTTTTAGGGTGCAACAATAAACACATGCATGCACACATAGTGTGCCACATCACTACCTGCAGTGCCTTGTGGAGCCACGTATCTGAAAGGATCGTATACCGCACCTAGAGGGGGGGTGAATAGGTGCTAACCAATTTTTAGTTCTTTTTCAATTTATTAGGCTTGACACAAAGGTAAATTCTCTAGATATGCAACTAAGTGAATTTCCTATATGACAAAGCTAACAACTAAGCACGATATAGCTACGCAATATATAGGATATAGAATAGGATAGAGGTAACCGAGAGTGGAGCACGCGGAGACACGGAGATGATTCCCGTAGTTCCCTTCCTTTGCAAGAAGGTACGTCTACGTTTGGAGGAGTGTGATTGCTACGAAAGCCAAACCAACAGCCACGAAGGCTTCACTCAGATCTCCTGTGAGCAACGCCACGAAGGCCTAGCCCACTTCCACTAAGGGATTTCCTCGAGGCGGAAACCGGGCCTTTACAAGGTTCTTGGGGCACACATCCACAACCAAATTGGAGGCTCCCAAATCTGTAACAACACAACAATCAACAACAATACATCAACGACAATCACCTAGGGATCCAAAGAGGAACACTAGTAAGAGGGCCCTCAAGCATATGAGGGGGAAATGTAAATCGCTTCGGTGAGGATGTAGATCGGTGTCTTCTCCTTCGAATCTCCAAAGATCAAGAGCTTTGGTTGGGTGAAGGAGGAGATTTTGCAAATCTTGTGTTCTTGAGGTGGCTCTAATGGTGGTGAAGCTTGGCAGATTTTTGTGTAATGATTGAGCAACTTGTCCCAATAGAGAAGAGGGCCTTTTATATGGGAATGATTTCAGATCTGACCGTTATGGCACTTTTCGTGTAACACCGGAAGTTCCGGCCAGGAGGGCCGGAACTTCCGGCTGGATGCTTTTGTCACAGGCGAGCTGGCAGGCAGAGTCCTGGCGGAACTAGGGCGGAACTTCCGGAGACCGGAAGTTCCGGCCAAGTTCCGGAAAACTGCGAAAACCATACTGGCATGTTCTGGGGCACAAATGCCAGGTTTCCGGAACTTGCCCGGAAGTTGGGCGGAAGTTCCGCTGACCGGAACTTCCGGCCAACTGCACCGGAACTTCCGGCCAGCGAACGACGAGCTTCAACGAGAGGGGCGTTGTGGATCTGCTGAGAGGAGTATCTGGGCGGAAGTTCCGCCAGCTGGGGTCGGAACTTCCGCCTGAAGAGAAAAACCAGCAGCTGCTTCAGTTTTGTCATACCAATTCACCAGCCATGTTTATATAGATAGACCATGTACCTGTCTACATCAACACACATAAATATATACCTAGTGTTGACATCAAACACACAAAATCCAAAAGGGCGGGAAATGTTCTTTCAATCTCCCCATTTTTGGTGTTTGATGACAACACAAGTATTTACGAGGAATAATCAAAATAAACAACAAGTATGTGAGACATATAGAGGAGCTCCCCCTATTTATGAGCATTAATCACATAAGAAGCTCCCCCTATATCTTGCATCCATCTTCCATGGTTTAGCAATACAACATAGTGATAAGCATATAGATAGATAGATCATGCACACATAGATATCCATAGAAGACTCACATACGGAGTTTACCATACACATAGATAAGGTTCCATACACATAGATAAGGTTCACAAATCACATAGAAATTAGGAACAAAGTTCGACACCACATAGACAAATGGAATCACAAGCGATAAAAATCAAAGACAACACGAGCTTGTGACTCCCCCATGCAAATACCCAACGGAGAGGAACCTAATAAGGTCTCACTCTCCCCCTTTGGCACCAAGGCACCAAAAAGGGACAGGAGGAACTACACGTCCCAAGGGTCGGCATTAGCCCAGCCGGCAGGAAGATCCGATGGAGCGACGAGATAAGGTGGAGTGTGAGGAGGAGACTCGATCTCGAGACCATCTGGACGAAGAGGAACGCCATGCTGAGAAACCCACTCAGCCTCCGGAGTGATATTCTCCTCGGAACCGGGAGGAGACACGTCCACATTGAGAGCCCTCATAATGCTCTTCTGACGAACCCGAGACTTCTTGGCCTCAACATGCTGCTGATATTGACGGTGATTGACAGCTGAGGTGAGACAAAAGATCTGTCGCATGCGGCGAGCAAGCTTAGAAGCCCAGCTAGGTGGCTTCTCATCCATGGGGGGAACATCTTCTATCGGCGAGTTGTGGCGCTTGACCCTAAGAACCTTCACTTCATGAGCCGTGATGTTGAGAGGAATAGAGTGAACAAGAGGAGCCGGACAAGTAGCAACCCAAGTGTCTTCAATGAGCTTCATGATGAAAGGAGCAAATGAAGGAAGCTTTTTCTCCATCACACATGACCACATCTCATTGTAGATTTAGTCCATCACATCAAGCTTCTCACTGGTGCCCTTCTTAGAAAAGGAGTTTGCCATAAGATCCACTTCATATAGATGCAATTCATCAAGGTTGTCACCCTTGGGTCCAATTGTTTCCCGGTAGACGCGAAGCATGATGTCCCAAGTAGGGAGAAGATCCGCACTTTTGCCCGGAATACCCCAACCTTTGATATAGAGAGGTTCCAAGACTTCCCTGGTTTGACCAAATGAACTATCATGACACCCCCAACCATTTGCATTCACACCCGGAGAGCGAGGGTATCCAAGAGCATCTCCAAAGCTTGCCAAGTTAGCCTCAAGGAGGGTGTCATGAGTCATCCACCGGAAAGTTCTAGCTTCATCTTGTTCAAAGTGAACGGTGGCATAGAATTGATGAATCAACCCGATGTCGAAGTCCTTGTTGAGCTCCATAATGGGATAGAGCCCAAACTCACCACACATAGCATATGCTTCTTCAAAGTACCTTGTGGCGGCCATCTTGGCGGTGTCAATGGCGTGTTGAGAGGCTACCCCCTTCTTGAAGATCACATAGATCTCATAAAAGATCTCCTCTTGAGTCTTATTGTGGAAACGCTTATCCCCAACCCTATTGACGTGGGCATAACCCTTCGGGTACTCGATATTGCCATACCGGGTGCAAACTATGAAGATGGACCAGCACAAGGACTCGACAAGCTGGACCTGCAAGCGTTATCAACTTGGACTACAAGGAAAGAAGACTCCAACACGAATCCTACTAGGACTCTTGTAAACCCTAGTTTGGCTGATATATAAAGCCAGGCAGGGGCACTCTTTAGGGACATATTCAGAAACATAATCATAGAGGCGACACGCCTAGACACCGCAACCCGCGGATTAGAACTAGACTAGATCCAACAACTCCGCGTATGGCGGCCCCCTGTACCCATATATTCATATAGTGGATTGCTAGCAGGACGTAGCGATCCTCCACCGCGGGGACGTGAACCTGGGTACGTCGTGTACCGCCTCGCTCCCGGAACTTCCGTCGTCGTCTTTCTCTAAAACCCAAGCCCCTCATGGTGGGCATTGCCGAGGAACCGCCTCGTCAATTGGCGCCGTCTGTGGGAATCGCGACGATTAGATTTCATCATCCGGGCGGGATCCCTCACCATCAACAACGACAAGATCGGATCTGGATAGCTCATCTACTTCATCATGCTCAGCTTCATCATCCGCGATTGGAACTATTTCCGTTAGCACCAACCTGCCCGGCCCCGTACGCTCGTATCCTGCGCCATCGCACTTGGCGGACACCCAGCAAGTTCACGGGAAAATTCGGCAGCGGATCCAAGGCAACACCAACCAAAACAGTCAATGATTTTCGTATAATCTAATTCATGCCACGGCACCATCTAGTCTTACACAGTGCCCACCTTTCTCGTGCGTCCGATCACGATCAAGCGGACTGTACCGAGCGGCGCTACCGTCCAAAAGAACGACAGCGGAAAACTCCCCTATAATTCACGACTTTTTCGTTTGGTTAGTCATCTCCCCATTCCCCTTTCCTCTGTCCTCCGCATCGAGCTTATCCCCTCCCCCGATCTCCTCCTGCGATTCTCCTCGTCGGCGGCGAACGTGCCAGCGGGAAGGCCCTCAGAAATTGTCCTGGTTGGTGGTAACAGTGGAGGCGGACTCTCTACGACACGGACTGTTTGATCGATGCATCCAAGGAGGGTGGATGTGATGAGAGGGGTTCTTCGGCGGCGGCGCCCCGCGATTCGACGCCGGCAAGGAGGACGGCCGGCATCAGAGGAGTCGTGCAAGGAGTTTTTGCGGCCCGTCCTCGCCCATCGAGTCGCCCGACCTGGGTGGCCGCACTGGTAGCTTCGAGGCAACGCCTTGCTGGTAAGAGATTCGGTCTCGCTTGGTTTTCCCCAGCGTGTTTGCTAGACGCGCCTTTGATTTTACATCCAATTGTTTGGTCACTGTGGTGTTGGTCCAGTATTAGTAGCAGCAGTTGCTCGTATTCGACCCAAAGCATATGTGATCTGCATTGGTTTGATGCTCTGTTTTGCTCTGGTCCAGGCACCAGCATGTAGCATCTGCTCTATTTTGCTCTCCGCTCCAGCCCAGTGCCGCTTGTTGCCGCACCTGAACAATCTAGTTCTTTGCTGTGTGCTCTCTTGAGGATTCAGATGGTGTAATAAGCTGGCTGTAATTTTTGTATCCAGCTGTACTTATCTACTTCTTTTCCTCAATTTCTCTGTAATATTTACATTGGATGTAAGTATATCAATTTTCTCCACTTCTGGGTGAAGTTTCTGTAACTAGATGTACTACCAGTTTTTACATCCAGATTGATGCAAGTCTCCATGTGTGTTTTTCTCAAATTTAGGTGGAATTTTATGTATCTGGATGTAATTTTTATTATTTTTCTACATCTAAAATGCTGAATGGAGCAAGGTTTCCCAAGAACAATACTCCGTAGTAGGTTTTCATAGATCTGGATGTATTTTTTTTCTTTTTTCTACATCCCCGCTACTATTTTTTACATCCTCACTTTGAATCACGAATACTAGAATTTTTCTGAGATGTAACATTATGTAGCTATACTAGTACAATTTTTTTACAAGCCAATACTTTTCTGAACGGTAGATGAGAAAAACGAGGATAGAGCCAGGTTTTTTTGTCTGTATACTGATGGGGTTCACACTCCTGCAAAAATCGTGAATGTCAAGTAGATGGATGCGTGTGAAGAATATGGTCACATTTTCTGTTTTTGGTAACTGTCGCTTTCAGCTCTTGAGACCACTTTCCTTTTTTGGTAAATGTTGCGTTCAGACAAAGGGGGCACCATGGAAGACTATCCGGTGCTAGGGCACTCTGTAGCATCGTCCAATGATTTTGCTCAGGCCAGTTACATGCTACACCCGATGGGGGCACAACGAAGAAGATACAAAAGCAAAGCCTCCATCAGCACTCATCAAAAAGCAGCAACCGTACGTCCCAAGGAGAAAAGGAAGGAGCGACTAGACTAATCATCAAAGTACTTGGGTGAGAAGAGAAAATTCGGCAGCGGATCAGACTAGAATAAACTATCCAAGTGCCAGACGTAAGAAGGAAAGAGGACACGCTGATTTCATTAACCGCTGCATGTGAAGCTCTCCCCGTGATGCAATCTTGAAAGAAAAGAAGAGATAGAAATTAGGAGAATCTATGCCCAGCGGAAAGAAAATCAATCTACAAAGCAGAAGTATCGGATGCAAGCTGGAGGCAAGCTGCCGTGAGGCGCCGCGCGACTATCTTAGTTGCCCTCTTCATCGACTGCTACTCCTCTACATTCGATACAAAAATACCAGGTGCTATACTTCCAATTAATTACTACTTGTAAATTTATTTCGCCAAATATTTTTGGTTCGTATTGCTATTTGCGCGCAGTTTTCGCGCCGTAATATGACTGCAGATCGGAACAAGCTTCAACTGCTTCACCGTGCACAGTCGCCACGCTTGGGGCTCGCTCGATTGCATCACGGACTTGATATATTCGGGAGCTCACCCGTCGACTGCCCTGTTCGGCTGACCGCGCCCGTCATCGCGCATTCTTCTTACTCGGGGGCTCGCCTGCCGCGGACCCGACTTTACGGACCCGATATATTCGGATGCTCGCCTGCCGCGGACCCGACTTTGCGGACCCGATATATTCGGATGCTCACCTGCTGCGGACCCGACTTTACGGACCCGATATATTCGGATGCTCGCCCGCAGCGGATCGGCTATGTCAACCGCGTCCTCTTCATCGGCCACGTCAGCTAGGCGCCGTGTGGATTATCTTGGATGGTGCAACTATTTCATTTGCGCCAGCCGCATGGACTATCTTGGATGGCGCAATTATTTTGGCTGCACCTGCAGAATTAAGTGTTCCTCTTCCTTTCGCCACACCCGATGATTGGGGAGGCGCCATTGCATCATTACCTCTGGTCCAAGGCTTCATCACCTATGATTACTCGATGGACTTATCTTCTTCAACCCTGGATATATCTTCTCCCGATGCACTTTCGGGTCGGTGGATTCATCATCTGGAATATTCAATGAATATCATATTATATCGACCCGATGCGATCCCATCGGGAGCGCAGGAATTACTCGGGGGCTCCTGGAATATCTTCGAGCTATTGCGGTTACTCCCATCGGGAGCGCTGGTTCGCTGAAATCCAAGAAGATTTGAAGACTATTACTCCCATCGGGAGCGCTGATTCGCTGGAATTCAAGAAGATTTGAAGACTATTACTCCCATCGGGAGCGCCGGTTCGCTGAAATCCAAGAAGATTTGAAGACTATTACTCCCATCGGGAGCGCCGGTTCGCTGGAATCCAAGAAGATTTGAAGACTATTACTCCCATCGGGAGCGCCGGTTCGCTGGAACCCAAGAAGATATGAAGACTCAAGTTTTGAAGAATTGCAGTAATTCGGGACACCCGAACTACATCGTCAGAAACCTTGTTCGTATATTTCAACGAACATCGGTGCGATAGAAAATACGCCCAGAGATTGCACTCTAAAAAAGCCTCTGAAACTACGAGTGCTATGATGAAAAGTCAATGGGGACCTTGCTCTTTTCCTTCGCTATAGATACCTCAAAGAGTGCCACAAATAGAAAGGATCATGAAGCAACGGGGACCTTGTTCTTTTCCTTTGCTATAGATGCCTCAAAGAGTGCCGCAAATAGCAAGGATCATGAAGCAACGGGGACCTTGCTCTTTTCCTTTGCTATAGATGCCTCAAAGAGTGCCGCAAATAGCAAGGACCATGAAACAACGAAGACCTTGCTCTTTTCCTTTGCTATAGATGCCTCAAAGAGTGCCGCAAATAGCAAGGATCATGAAGCAACGGGGATCTTGCTCTTTTTCTTTGCTATAGATGCCTCAAAGAGTGCCGCAGATAGCAAGGATCATGAAACACGTACGAAAACGACCCACGTTCAGTACTTTACTTATAGAAGTATCAAAGAGCAACGGAGTCATCGGCAGAGCTAGTGCGTCCGATACATTGGGGAGCTGCTGTCAGAATATACATCGGTTGAAAGCAAAGTTGCACATACAACGGGTTTAGCAAGACCTGCAACACGAGCTGATCACTCAAACAATTTGCTGACCAACGAATACACATACGCTTAAACGGGCAATTAAGATTTGCTCCTTCAAAATTTGCCAACGGCATTGACACGGTAAAAGTTCATATATATGTACCTACCGGAAAACTTACAAACAATGGCATCAACGATGCTCAAAGGTGCATTGAGGATTGCCCCTTGAAATATACAACAATGTGTCAACGGCACCTGAAAACATCGAGTTGCTCGACTCACGGTTGCAAGCATCAGTGCCCAAACTCGGGGGCTACTTCCATCGGGAGCGCTGGACGCGCACCCGATAAAAATCATCGCCTCCTGGGTATCATCCGAATCATCGGCACCTTTGGGCCATCATCTAAATCATCGGCTCCTCTGGGCCATCATCTAAATCATCGGTTCCTCTGGGTATCATCCGAATCATCGGCTCCTCAGGGCCATCATCTAAATCATCGGCTCCTCTGGTCCATCATCTCAATCATCGGTTCCTCGGGGCCATCATCTCAATCATCGGCTCCTCTGGGATATCATCTGAATCATCAACTCCTCTATCTATGGCATCATCAGAGTCATTGGCATCAAGTTCTCGGAACTTGAAAAAGTCTACGGTGTTTGACTTAGCATTTTTTACACCTTATACATAACTATTTCATATTTATCTACAGGCTCGGGCGTTTACTCCCATCGGGAGCGCTAGTCGCGCACCCGATAAAAAATATGGCAACCTCGCCAACAAAGAAGAATAAAGTTGAAGACGTCGGCATCAACAATCAAAATCTTCGAGTAGTACAACTTGATTCTATGCGTGGCTGCAAGCACCCGCCCATAGACTCGGGGGCTACTCCCATCGGGAGCGCTTCGCGCACCCGACAGAAAGCAACTTCGACTCTACATCAAGCACAAGATTCAACATTTGATCAAGACATTCGGCGAAGACAACTTTAGTCCCTGCCCGAAGCTTCACTTCGGCCAAGCACTCGGGGGCTACTGACGTGGGCATAACCCTTCGGGTACTCGATATTGCCATACCCGATGCAAACTATGAAGATGGACCAGCACAAGGACTCGACAAGCTGGACCTGCAAGCGTTATCAACTTGGACTACAAGGAAAGAAGACTCCAACACGAATCCTACTAGGACTCTTGTAAACCCTAGTTTGGCTGATATATAAAGCCAGGCAGGGGCACCCTTTAGGGACATATTCAAAAACATAATCATAGAGGCGACACGCCTAGACACCGCAACCCGCGGATTAGAACTAGACTAGATCCAACAACTCCGCCTATGGCGGCCCCCTGTACCCATATATTCATATAGTGGATTGCTAGCAAGACGTAGCGATCCTCCACCGCGGGGACGTGAACCTGGGTACGTCGTGTACTGCCTCGCTCCCGGAACTTCCGTCGTCGTCTTTCTCTAAAAACCCAAGCCCCTCATGGTGGGCATTGCCGACGAACCGCCTCGTCACCTATTGTTCCCAGGGATGAGATAAGGGTTCACTTGTCGGAGCTCATTGTACTCAAGATAATGCATGTTGTTCACTGACACATGAACTTGCTTGCCACGAACTGCGGGTGACTTGGTATGCCTTTGAGCTGCGAGTTGACGAGCCGTGAGCTTGGATGGTCGAGTACGCTCAACTTCTTCTTCTATCTCGTCCACATGACCCTTGCCTCTCTTCTTGGAGCCACCTGGGATACAAACATGAGGATATGGATTATAAATGAGTGCACACAAACAAGGAGGTCCAAACCAGATCCTGAACAGAGTATTGAGGTCATAGCAGTAAACAAGCCAGGCCGGAAGTTCCGGTGGGAACCGGCGGAAGTTCTGCCCGGGCGGAAGTTCCGGCGCAAGCGGCCGGAACATCCGGCTGTTTGAGGACAGCGAGATTTCCCATCGGATTCGCGGCAATGGCGTTGTGAACTGCTCTACTTCAACATTCTAGGCAAGATCTAGCAGAGAATAGGCATCTAGAGAGAGTCTACCAAAGCTTGACCTAGAGTATGCCCTATATTTCATCTAGTGAGGTCTACCCACACATAGAGAGGGAAAAGGCACAAACCAGGAGGAGCCTTGGTGGAGGAGAGGGAGCGGATGCCAATCCACGGAGCCGATCCGGCGGAGGACGCCGGAGGAAGGCGATCGGGGCGGGGAGGATGCCAGCGCCACAGGGAGGAGAGCAGACCACGACTAGATGTGAGATGGGGAAAAGTGAGGACCAGGAACTGCCTCCCCGTCCCCAACCCGTTAAGTGGGAAAAACGTAAGAGCGGAAGTTCCGCTCGTTGGAGCTGGAACTTCCGGTCCCACAAAAAACCCACCGACAGATCAGCGACACAGAAGGCAGACGCTGGCCAGAAGGATCCGGTCGGAAAGACCGGAACTTCCGGTGAAGCAGAAAACAGGGCCAAAACTTGAAAAAATGACAGGAACTTCGTGCACACGGAGAAGGAAGGGGATAGGACTTAGATGCGATAGGCTTAGGACAGATGTTCCAAACTGTAGGATGGTACATGATCACTCATTTTTGCAAATAACGCAAATGAAGACCAAAAATGAGCGATTTCCCATAAACACGGAGATGTCAAATAAAATCCAAGTAAGATCCAAATTACTCCAACTCTTCACAAAGAAGAGTGTGGTGGCCTAGGCCACCATATATGAGTGTTATGGCATGGCACCGCGAAGATATATCTTGGGTCCAAACCACTACTCATCATTGAAGCTCACATATCAACATATGATATAACGAGAATGATTTCTTAATGTTGGCATTATGGGAGGAGGGATAGCTCAATAATGTAAACCGCACTCCCCCTATTTCCATGCCCACATCTATACCAAATAAAGTTTTGAGACAAAGGTGTGTTTGCAAGATGGTCAAGTTATACTCCTTGAATCAATGATATTTAGCTCATTCCTCAAAAAACAAAACCTTGCTTCATCAAGAGGCTTCGTGAATATATCGGCAAGTTGATCTTTGGTAGGAACATAGATAAGCTCAATATCACCACGGGCAACATGATCCCTAAGAAATGATTCCGGATCTCAATATGCTTCGTTCTTGAATGTTGCACCGGATTATAGGCAATCTTGATGGCACTTTCATTGTCACATAATAGAGGCACTTTGTCACAAATGACACCGTATTCCTTTAAAGTTTGCCTCATCCATAACAATTGAGTGCATCCACTTGCGGCGGCAACATATTCAGCTTCGGCGGTGGAGAGAGATATACAATTTTGCTTCTTAGAAGACCAACACACCAAGGACCTACCAAGGAATTGGCAAGCCCCGGAGGTTGATTTCCTATCATCCTTGTCTCCCGCCCAATCCGCATCGGTGTATCCATTGAGAATAAAACTTGAGCCTTTAGGGTACCAAATACCATATCTTGGGCTATCAACTAAATATCGAAAGATTCTTTTGAGAGCCATCATGTGACTCTCCTTAGGAGAAGCTTGATACCTTGCACACACACCAACACTCAACACTATGTCCGGTCTAGATGCACAAAGGTAAAGCAAGGATCCAATCATGGAGCGATATACCTTTTGATCCACCTCTTTACCATTGGGATCAAGTGCAAGATGACATTTAGTAACCATAGGTGTGGCTACACCCTTTATCTCGGTCATCTTGAACCTCTTGAGCATGTCTTGAAGATATTTTGCTTGATTGATGAAGGTTCCTTCTCTCAATTGCTTGATTTCAAAACCAAGGAAGAACTTCATCTCTCCCATCATAGACATCTCAAACCTATCGGTCATAAGCTTTGAAAATTCATCATTGAAAGCTTTATTAGTAGAGCCAAAGATAATATTGTCGTCGTGGTGAACGAGCAGATGCCATAGGATGGCTTAAGTTGGGGCCGAATGGACGTATGAGGATTCGGGGGAGGGTTTGCGATTAGATGGGAAGAACTTCCGGATGCTTTCCTCAAGAACACAACCAAAGGCCGGTATGCAAGAAGAGAGACAAGAGGAAGAACTCTTTACTAGATCGCTAGCTTCATTGATCTCAACATGGTTACAAGTTTCTCAGTACACTGATCTCTCTATGGTCTCGCGCCCGTAGGAGGCGCACTCCCTCTCCTTATATAGGGGAGAGGGTGGCTTACACTGGAAGGAACCCTAATGGCATCTTTGACTAGACAAACTACTTTACAAAGCTACTTTAATCATAGATGACACCGGAGTCCTCTTTAATCAGGGGCGCTGACGTCCTCCGGCTTCTTTGACCGTCACCCTTCTCTTTATCGTCAGCCCTTCGTCTAAAGTTACTTTGCTTAGCTCATCCTTGTCTTCTAGCTCTGGAGAGAATCTTTGACCAGTCGTGCCGACAGGCGCTCCTCTCCGGTATCTTCTTTACCGGGTTCCGGTATACCCCTCTTGGGGATACCGGCTTAGCTCCACTTAGCTAGACCCTTATCCTTGGTTCCGGTACGAACATTAAACCGGTATCCTGATGGCACAAGCCATCCGGTTTGGCATGCCTTTGGCATACCGGGGGTCATCCCCCCAACATTAGTCCCCGAAGCTGGTATAGTCTGGCGGATCCTATCCAACTGCACCATGCCGTGTTCTTTCTTTTAGGATACCGGTTTAACCTATCCGGTTTTAGAGCTTGGATCCGGCATCTTTGCTCAGATCATCGCTATCTCTTCTTCTTAAGGTGTTATCCGGTATCTTATCCTCCGGCTTCTTAGTCATTTAACACTTCCTCGGCGACGTCGAGAATATCTCGGGCCCCGCGCTTGTCAGAGACATGCGCACTGTGACTGACGCGCCAGTGTCAGGGGTCACTTCCCTTCGACTCCCGCGCGCTCATTTAATGCATCGCAGCTGATCCCACTACTTCTCCGGGATCCCGTGTGCGCCTCCGTGTGGCTCCGTATTTCTTCGCGTGTATTCCCTCGCCACGTGGCGGCCCAAGGCGCGAACCGTCGTGGGCCGCGAGGCGAACCGCCGCGGCCCGGCCGGTTTCCTCGCCCACCTTCTCTCTCCTTTATAAACAGAACCGCCCCTTCTTCTTCGTCTTCTTCGCATTCTCCTCCTTCGCGCACAGAGCTTCACGCCTTTGCGCCCTCGCCGCTCTCCGTCCGCCGTCGCTCCTTCAAGCTCCGGCGCCCGGCGAACTCACGCCGTGCCTCCGCCGAACCTCGCTGCGTGGAGATCTTCGGCCGCAACCTCATTGCTTCCGCCGCATTCGTGCTTCTTCGCAAGCTTCTCTGCCTCGCCGTCGACGGTGCTCTCCGGCGGCCGCAGGTCCGCTCCGACGCCAGCAAACACTTCCTTCAGCGACTCCGCCGCCTAAGGTTGGTACCAATTTCGTTCCACTCGTCCTCAGTCCGCTTTCCAGATCTTGGGTCTTTAGTGTTCTTATTTCCTCTTTTTCTTTGGTTTTCTTCTCACTCGTAGATCTTCACGCGGGGTCCAAGTCTGGGATTCTTGTTTTTTCGCCTCTACTTGCAATGTCTGACGAGGAATCCTCCTCTGCATCTTCTTCTTCCCTTTCTCTCAAACGCCGTAGACCATCTCCCGGTGAATCCACGGCTTCAGATCCGATGGAAACCGATTCCGGCAACCAGCAGGGATCCGGTAGCCATCAAGAGTCCGGTGGCCACCTAGAATCCGGTAGCTTTAGCCAAGCTTCCGGCAGCGCAACCTCTAGCAGCTCCAGCCAATCTTCCGGCGAGGAGCCTTCCCCAATCACCCGCGGAGCCTGGATGGGTTCCAGTGTTTCCGAATTCGAAATCGATTGGTTATACCGGTCTCGACGGATTCGGAAGGAGTTTCTTGCCGGATTCCGGACGGCGAAATCGAGCCGGATCCCGAAGATGACGAATATGTTGTCTTTCTTGCTCACTTTGAGCGCGGCTTCGGCCTTCCCGCTCTCCCTTTTTTCCGCTCCTTTTTAGATTTTTACAAACTCCAACCTCACCACCTTCCTGGCAACGCCATCTTCTACCTCTCCTGCTACGCCACCTTCATGGAGGCCTATATCGGCATTCGTCCCACTCGTGAGACGTTCGCCCGCTTCTTTGCCCTTCGGATCAATTCCGTTCAGGGCAAGGATATTCCTAAACCCAAGCCCCCCGTTCAGTGCGGGTCTTGCATTATCGGCTCCCGTCAAGGGAGCCCCTTTTTTAAGTTTTCCAGCCTCGAATCTTGCCGGTTGTGGCAAGGGACTTTCTTTTACGTGAAGAACACCGGCCGCGCCGATCTCATCGATCTTCCTCCCTACGAAGCGGGGCCCCCCAGCAGGACCAACTGGAGCTACAACCCGAAGTCTGATCACGCTGAAACCAGCCGGTGGTACGCTTCTTGGCCTCTTTGAGGAAGGAGACCAAGATCTGCTCGGATGACATCATCCGCACTTTTATTTCGCGCCGGGTGCTTCCTCTAAAGCGCCGCGCACATAGGATGAGCGAGATGTATGGCCCGGGAGATCCTACCAAGATCACAGGCCGTCCTCTTAGCAAAAGGGATGTCGTTCGCAAGGCCAAGCAGATTTGCCAAACTGCTATGCCATCTGATTGGGAATGGGGCCTTCTTCCCCTCAGCACTGACAATCCTCCGACCCAAGAAGTAAGGGATTATGCGACTAGGGTTGTTTTTGGCCGGTAGCTTTCTGCTCTTGCTAATCTTACTTTCTTCTTGTTTCAGGCCAAGGACCGCTTCCCCTCATCGAAGCGCAGCGGCGTGGACCTTGCCAACCCCGCGCCCTCGACTCCTTTGATCCGGATCCCTACATTTTCCGGAAGGATCTCGAAGATGGGCAAGACTCCGGCAGCCGCACCTTGGCCGGTCTCCTCCGAAGCCAACCGGGTCCGCCGACGACTTGACCACGCTCGAGGTATTTTCTTTTCCGGTTTCCTTTACCTTCCGTTATCGTTTTCCTGTGAATTGCTTCTTAGCCAAACTTAACTCATAGATCCACGAGCGCGTGCCTCCCCTGCGCGCCGAGGCCGGCTCCGAGTTTGTGGACAAGCTCATGGCCCAGGGCCAAAAGAACAAGCAGCCGGCACCTGATGTCGGTACCAGCCATGCCCGCCCCTCCAAGCGCTTCCGGACTGAGCCCGTGGGGGAGAAGCAGGTGGGCATGCGTCGCTACGGGCGCAAGGCGATGCCAACCTCTTCCGGGTAAGTTACTCACTTTCCGGCTTGTCTCTTTTTGCCAAGTTCTTTTTCCGGTTGCTTTTTGCCAATTGTGTTTCTTTCTTTTTCTCAGTCCTGCGCTCAAGCTTGGCCCAAGGCCATCGGGCTCTGAAGATTCCGCAAGGACTTCAACCCCTCCTCCTCGCTCAAGCCCGGCACCACCCGGTGCCGGAACATCTCTCGCCTCCCTTTCGGGGGCACAACAAATTCGGGGCGTGCGGCCCCTTCATCGTCAGATCACCGCACGGAGGAGGATCCTTCCTTCCCTCCAGAGACCCAGGACACCGGCGCCAGCAACATCGGCGCCGGAGAAGAAGAAGCTGCCGGGCGGGCGGAGCCTCCAGCTCCTCCCGTCCTTGAAAAAACAACAACTTCCGTGCCGGAATCTTCCGCGCCGGAAGGCTCCAAACCGGGTGATGCGCCCAGCGCTCCTCCGTCTCCACGCTCCCTCCTGATGCCGCCGCCAGGTGCTCCTCGCGCCAAGCCCCTCGGGGCCGCTTCTGCGCCGCCGCCCAAGACCTCCAAGCTCATCAAGGGGAAGGCGACGGCCTCCAGCGCCTCTTCCGGCGGCCAGCAGCCCTTGGTGCTGCACGTCGGCAAGGCCGCCAAAGACGCCGCCACGAAGGCCACCGGCCTCCTTGGCCGCATCACAGAGTTCAAGCGCCAAGGCCGCGACCTGGGGCACCTTCTGCCCTATGCCCAAAAGTGGAACGCCGCGGACATGACTCCGGCGACCCGCGGCCTGGGCAAGGACAGGCTGCCGGCTCCTGACCCTGTCGGGGACCGGTCTTCCGAGGAGCACTTTATGCGGCTTCGCAGCGCCGTTAAAGAGCTTGACAGCGCGTGGTACGACTCCACGAACAATCTGATGGTATGTTTTGCTAACTTGTCTCAATCTTTACCGGTTTCTTCGTTTCCGGTTTCGTTTTATCTTTTCTTTGGTTTCATGCCGGTTTCTCTCTTGTCTATCTTCCCAGTCCCCGAGTTTTGTGGTGAGAGCGCAGCTCTTAGTGCAAAACTTAACTTAAAAATTTAGCGTGAAACCGGCACTGCCAGTCCCCGAGTTTCGGGTTAAATACCTTCTTCTTAGCACACAATTTACCTTAGAAGCGCGCAAAACCGGCACTGCCAGTCCCCGAGTTTCGGGTTAAGAACTTTGTTCTTAGCGCAAAACTTAGCTTAAAACGCGCAAAACCGGCACTGCCAGTCCCCGAGTTTCGGGTTAAGAACCTTGTTCTTAGCGCAAAACTTAGCTTAAAACGCGCAAAACCGGCACTGCC
>NC_061514.1:278610345-278680719 GCF_022539505.1 Lolium rigidum | reverse complement strand
GAAGGCTTCTCCATCGACACCGCTGCCATCTCCACCGCCATCTTCATCACCGCTGCTGCTCCCATGAGGAGGGAGTAGTTCTCCATCGAGGCTCGGGGCAGTACCGGTAGCTATGTGGTTCATCTCTCTCCTATGTACTTCAATACAATAATCTCATGAGCTGCCTTACATGATTGAGATTCATATGATGATGCTTGTAATCTAGATGTCACTATGCTAGTCAATTGAGTTTTACTTATGTGATCTCCGGAGACTCCTTGCCCCACGTGTGTAAAGGGGACAGAGTGTGTGCACCGTGTGGGTCTCTTAGGCTATATTTCACGTAATACTTACTCACCGTTATGAATGGTGAAGTGCTTATTTATATCTCTTTATGATTGCAATGTGTTTTGTATCACAATTTATCTATGTGCTACTCTAGTGATGTTATTAAAGTAGTTTTATTCCTCCCGCACGGTGTAATGGTGACGAGTGTGTGCATCCGTGTTAGTACTTGGCGTATGCTATGATCATGATCTCTTGTAGATTGTGAAGTTAACTATTGCTATGATAGTATTGATATGATCTATTCCTCCTACGTGGCGTGAAGGTGACGAGTGTGCATGCTATGTTAGTACTTGGTTTAGTCGTGTTGATCTTTCTTGCACTCTAAGGTTATTTAAATATGAACATTTAATTGTGGAGCTTGTTAACTCCGGCATTGAGGGTTCGTGTAATCCTACGCAATGTGTTCATCATCCAACAAGAGTGTAGAGTATGCATTTATCTATTCTGTTATGTGATCAATGTTGAGAGTGTCCACTAGTGAAAGTCTAATCCCTAGGCCTTGTTCCTAAATATCGCTATCGCTGCTTGTTTACTTGTTTCTATCGCGTTACTACTGCTGCGTTACTACTCGCTGCGTTACTACTGCTTGTTTATCGTCCCGGGCAAAGCACTTTTCTCGGTGCCGTTGCTACTACTTATTCATACCACCTGTATTTCACTATCTCTTCGCCGAACTAGTGCACCTATTAGGTGTGTTGGGGACACAAGAGACTTCTTGCTTTGTGGTTGCAGGGGTTGCATGAGAGGGATATCTTTGACCTCTTCCTCCCCGAGTTCGATAAACCTTGGGTGATCCACTTAAGGGAAACTTGTCTGCCGTTCTACAAACCTCTCGCTCTTGGAGGCCCAACACCTGTCTACAAGAATAGAAGCTCCGGTAGACATCAAGCACTTTTCCGGCGCCGTTGCCGGGAGGGAAGGTAAACGGCACTCACACATTGGCAAGCCCGGCAACTAAGCACTTTTCCTCCCTCGTCAACTACGCGCCAAGCACTTTTCCGGCGCCGTTGCCGGGGAGGAAAGGTAAAAGGCACTCATACTTCGGTTCCGTGTAACGATGACTTTTCTGGCGCCATTGTGTTTGTGCTCGAAGCTATTTCCTTTAGATCCTGCAATTGCATCTTTTTGTTTCTTGTTTTCACTAGTTAGGCATAATGGAAAACAACAAAAAATTTAGTGAGCTTTTTAATCTTTTTCCTGATTTAGAATTGTTTGGTGCAAACATAAAAAAACCAATGGAACCTTATTCGCATGCTAGTAGCGATGTTATTAGTATGAATGCAATTACTGCTAATGCTATGGAGAAGTCTAAGCTTGGGGAAGCTAGTTTTTGTGATCTTTTTAGCTTCCCATCTTTAGGGAGAAAATTTGCTCTGATAATACTTTATCTCCCATATGCGATAACTCTAATGATGCTTGTGATATTTTAAATGCACCTACTGAAAGTACTCCATATAAAATACCTATGAAAATTATTGAACGTGTTATGGATAACCGCTATGAAGGGGATGGAACTGTGCATCCTGGAGATCATTTACTTGTTTTTGCATGAATTATGCGGGTTATTCAAGTGTGCGAGTATCTCTATGGATGAAGTGAAGAAGAAATTATTCTCTATGTCGTTGTCACGGTAAAGCGGCGCATTGGCATAAACTGTCGAAGGATGAGCATTCTCTTGATTGGAAGGATATTGTGCCTCTATTTTATTCTAAATTCTATCCTCCAAGTGAAATTCACAAAGACCGAAACCGAATATATAATTTCTGGCCTCATGATGGAGAGAGTATTGCCCAAGCATGGGAGAGATTGAAGTCTTTAATGCTCAAATGCCCCAATCATGAGCTTCCAGGTAATATCATCATTGATAATTTCTATGCAAGACTTTCTTTTCAAGATAAGACCTTGTCTGGATGCTACTTGTTCCGGATCATTCACGCGCAACAAAGAAGAGTTTAAAAGGGACCTTCTTGATCGGATTAAGGAGAACGCTGAAGATTGGGAGAACGACAAAGGTAAAGAGTCGGTATAAATTATGATTATGAATGCATTGAAACTTTTATGGATACCGATAAATTTCGAAATATGAGTGCTACTTATGGTCTTGACTCTCAAGTTGTTGCAAATCTTTATAAAGCCTTTGCTTCTCATTTTGAATTGCCTAAAAAGAATTTTGATAAGTATCATGAACCTTTTAAAGAGGCTTGCATGAAGAATGAAATTGTTGTTAATTATTGTAATAAGCATGCTCAAACTCCTAAGAATGCTATTTCCTATAAGCATGTTAATTTTTGTGGAATACATAGACCTTGTGGAATTAATCGAATCGAAGATGAATATTGTATCCATCATGCTAATGAAAAAACTAGAAAGTGGTTTAGGGCTCTAGATGATCTTGGTAAAAAAGTTTGTGCCCTCTATCCTTTTATTTGTGAAGTTTGCCATGAAGTGGGTCATTTTAAGTTTCAATGCTCCTCCAATGATAATTTGAACCCAATGAGTGCTGCAAATTTGTATTGTGATGATGAAATTACGCCTAATCAGCATGATGAACTTACTTTATTTTTGGGGTGTGAAGAACTGTCGAGAAAAATCTCTTTGTTACATATGAGTGATCTTGATATTGATGATGTCCTGCAAGGGTGTTTTTCTTATTGCATTGATAATAGCCATACAAATACTTACATACAAAATATTTTAGAAGATGACACCTTGCCAAAATATGATAGGACCGCTGTGTGTTTTCAACTAATTAATGAAAAGGAGGGATCCTCCCAAGTTTCTTCTATTGTTTCTGAAAGTAAATCAGGTTATGCGGACAAGCCACCCTTCAAGCCTCTTCCTCCTAAAGAAGGGAACGAGGAGAAGGAAGAGAAGAAGAAGAAGAAGAAGAAGGGAACGAAGAAGAAGAAGAAGAAGAAGGAGAATAAAAAGAAAGAGGTAACGGCGTATCCCCGCGTGAATGAGATAACGCTAGGTAACCGTAAGTATGTTGCTCCTAATGATTATTATGATAATGAATCTGAATACGATGATCTTCCTATGCCCTTTACATACATTAGTGATCATGATTTGAATGAGCACACTACTTTTGATATTACAAATCTCTGGGAAACTAATTCTGAAAATGATGATAATAATTGCCATAGTGTCAGTGCTATCCATGCTTCCTCCCATAATGATATAAAAAGCTCTAAGCTTGGGGAAGAGGTGTTTGAAAATCCTTTTGCTGCTGATCATTATGTGTTTGATACATCTCCTTCTAATAACAATGATGGTATGGACACAGATAAACCAACTGTGAAAGATAACTATTCTATTTCTTATGATGACACTGCGCCTCCGACCTTTGATGATTATTATAAAGAATGCTATGATATAGGTTATAACTATCCTTATGAAACTTGTCATAGTCATGATTGGATTACCAAAAACAATTCCCTTAATATGCAACTTGTTTACCATGTTCAAATTCTTGATAATAATCTTACTCCAATTACTATTAATGAGAATAACTCTTCTTATGCCAAATTTAATGATACTTCTATGCATATTAACCATGATAAGAATGTTTTAAGTGATGGGTATATTGTGGATTTCATCAATGATGCTACTGAAAGTTATTATGAGAGAGGGAAATATGGTTATATGCATTTCAATAATATTAAGTTTCCCCTCTTTATGTTGAGAATCTTGAAGTTACTTTTGTTTTATCCTCTTATGCTTGTCACTTTGTTCTTCATGAATTCATTTGTGTACAAGATGCCTCTGCATAGGAAGCATGTTAGACTTAAATTTGTTTTGAATTTGCTTCTTGATGCTCTCTTTTGCTTCATACTCTATTTTTCATGTGAGCATCATTAAAACTGCTGAGCCCATCTTAACGGCTATAAAGAAAGAACTTCTTGGGAGATAACCCATGTGTTATTTTGCTACAGTACTTTGTTTTATATTTGTGTCTTGGAAGTTGTTTACTACTGTAGCAACCTCTCCTTATCTTAGTTTTGTGTTTTGTTGTGCCAAGTAAAGTCTTTGATAGTAAAGTAAGTACTAGATTTGGATTACTGCGCAGTTCCAGATTTCTTTGCTGTCACGAATCTGGGTCTATCTCCCTGTAGGTAGCTCAGAAAATTAAGCCAATTTACGAGCATGATCCTCAGATATGTACGCAACTTTCATTCAATTTGAGCATTTTCGTTTGAGCAAGTCTGGTGGCCTAATAAAATCCATCTTTACGGACTGTTCGTTTTGACAGATTCTGTCTTTTATTTCGCATTGCCTCTTTTGCTATGTTGGATGAATTTCTTTGATCCACTAATGTCCAGTAGCTTTATGCAATGTCCAGAAGTGTTAAGAATGATTGTGTCACCTCTGAACATGTGAATTTTTATTATGCACTAACCCTCTAATGAGTTGTTTCGAGTTTGGTGTGGAGGAAGTTTTCAAGGATCAAGAGAGGAGTATGATGCAATATGATTAAGGAGAGTGAAAGCTCTAAGCTTGGGGATGCCCCGGTGGTTCACCCCCGCATATTCTAAGAAGACTCAAGCGTCTAAGCTTGGGGATGCCCAAGGCATCCCCTTCTTCATCGACAACATTATCGGGTTCCTCCCTGAAACTATATTTTTATTCCGTCACATCTTATGTACTTTGCTTGGAGCGTCGGTTTGTTTTTGTTTTTGTGTTGTTTGAATAAAATGGATCCTAGCATTCACTTTATGGGAGAGAGACACGCTCCGCTGTAGCATATGGACAAATATGTCCTTAGGCTCTACTCATAGTATTCATGGCGAAGTTTCATCTTCGTTAAATTGTTATATGGTTGGAATTGGAAAATGCTACATGTAGTAACTCTAAAATATCTTGGATAATTTGATATTTGGCAATTGTTGTGCTCATGTTTAAGCTCTTGCATCATATACTTTGCACCCATTAATGAAGAAATACTTAGAGCTTGCTAATTTGGTTTGCATATTTGGTTTCTCTAGAGTCTAGATAACATCTAGTATTGAGTTTTGAACAACAAGGAAGACGGTATGGAGTCTTATAATGTTTACAATATGTATTTTATGTGAGTTTTGATGTACCGTTCATCCTTGTGTTTGTTTCAAATAACCTTGCTAGCCTAAACCTTGTATCGAGAGGGAATACTTCTCATGCATCCAAAATACTTGAGCCAACCACTATGCCATTTGTGTCCACCATACCTACCTACTACATGGTATTTGTCCGCCATTCCAAAGTAAATTGCTTGAGTGCTACCTTTAAAACTCCATCATTCACCTTTGCAATATATAGCTCATGGGACAAATAGCTTAAAAACTATTGTGGTATTGAATATGTACTTATGCACTTTATCTCTTATTAAGTTGCTTGTTGTGCGATAACCATGCTTCTGGGACGCCATCAACTATTCTTTGTTGGATATCATGTGAGTTGCTATGCATGTCCGTCTTGTCCGAAGCAAGAGAGATCTACCACCTTCATGGTTGGAGCATGCATATTGTTAGAGAAGAACTTTGGGCCGCTAACTAAAGCCATGATTCATGGTGGAAGTTTCAGTTTGCACATATATCCTCAATCTCATATGAGAATAATAATTGTTGCCACATGCTTATGCATTAAAGAGGAGTCCATTATCTGTTGTCCATGTTGTCCCGGTATGGATGTCTAAGTTGAGAATAATCAAAAGCGAGAAATCCAAAATGCGAGCTTTCTCCTTAGACCTTTGTACGAGGCGGCATGGAGGTACCCCATTGTGACACTTGGTCAAAACATGTGCATTGCAAAGATCCGGTAGTCCAAGTTAATTAGGACAAGGTGCGGGCACTATTAGTATACTATGCATGAGACTTGCAACTTGTAAGATATAATGTACATAACTCATATGCTTTATTACTACCGTTGACAAAATTGTTTCATGTTTTCTAAATAAAAGCTCTAGCACAAATATAGCAATCGATGCTTTCCTCTTTGAAGGACTATTCTCTTTACTTTTATGTTGAGTCAGTTCACCTATCTCTCTCCACCTCAAGAAGCAAACACTTGTGTGAACTGTGCATTGATTCCTACATACTTGCATATTGTACTTGTTATATTACTCTATGTTGACAATTATCCATGAGATATACATGTTACAAGTTGAAAGCAACCGCTGAAACTTAATCTTCCTTTGTGTTGCTTCAATACCTTTACTTTGATTTATTGCTTTATGAGTTAACTCTTATGCAAGACTTATTAATACTTGTCATGAAGTACTATTCATGAAAAGTCTTTGCTTTATGATTCACTTGTTTACTCATGTCATTACCATTGTTTTGATCGCTGCATTCACTACATATGTTTACAAATAGTATGATCAAGGTTATGATGGCATATCACTTCGAAATTATCTTTGTTATCGTTTTACCTCGCTCGGGACGAGCGAGAACTAAGCTTAGGGATGCTTGATACGTCTCCGACGTATCGATAATTTCTTATGTTCTATGCCATATTATTGATGATACCTACATGTTTTATGCACACTTTATGTCATATTCGTGCATTTTCTGGAACTAACCTATTAACAAGATGCCGAAGTGCCAGTTCCTGTTTTATGCTGTTTTTGGTTTCAGAAATCCTAGTAACGAAATATTCTCGGAATTTGACGAAACGAAGACCCAGGGGCCTATTTCGCCACGAACCTTCCAGAAAACCGAAGAGCATACGAAGTGGGGCCACGAGGTGGCCAGACCACAAGGCGGCGCGGCCAAGGGGGGGCCCGCGCCGCCCTGTGGTGTGGGCCCCTCGTCAGGCCCCCGACTCTGCCCTTCCGCCTACTTAAAGCCTCCGTCGCGAAACCCCTGAGGCGAAGAACCACGATACGGAAAACCTTCCAGAGCCGCCGCCATCGCGAAGCCAAGATCCGGGGACGAGGAGTCTGCGTTCCGGCACCCTGCCGGAGCGGGGAAGTGCCCCCGAAGGCTTCTCCATCGACACCGCTGCCATCTCCACCGCCATCTTCATCACCGCTGCTGCTCCCATGAGGAGGGAGTAGTTCTCCATCGAGGCTCGGGGCTGTACCGGTAGCTATGTGGTTCATCTCTCTCCTATGTACTTTAATACAATAATCTCATGAGCTGCCTTACATGATTGAGATTCATATGATGATGCTTGTAATCTAGATGTCACTATGCTAGTCAATTGAGTTTTACTTATGTGATCTCCGGAGACTCCTTGTCCCACGTGTGTAAAGGTGACAGTGTGTGCACCGTGTGGGTCTCTTAGGCTATATTTCACGTAATACTTACTCACCGTTATGAATGACATAGTGAAGTGCTTATTTATATCTCTTTATGATTGCAATGTGTTTTGTATCACAATTTATCTATGTGCTACTCTAGTGATGTTATTAAAGTAGTTTTATTCCTCCCGCACGGTGTAATGGTGACAAGTGTGTGCATCCGTGTTAGTACTTGGCGTATGCTATGATCATGATCTCTTGTAGATTGTGAAGTTAACTATTGCTATGATAGTATTGATATGATCTATTCCTCCTACGTGGCGTGAAGGTGACAGTGTGCATGCTATGTTAGTACTTGGTTTAGTCGTGTTGGTCTTTCTTGCACTCTAAGGTTATTTAAATATGAACATTTAATTGTGGAGCTTGTTAACTCCGGCATTGAGGGTTCGTGTAATCCTACGCAATGTGTTCATCATCCAACAAGAGTGTAGAGTATGCATTTATCTATTCCGTTATGTGATCAATGTTGAGAGTGTCCACTAGTGAAAGTCTAATCCCTAGGCCTTGTTCCTAAATATCGCTATCGCCGCTTGTTTATCGTTTCTATGCGTTACTACTCGCTGCGTTACTACTGCTGCATTACTACTCGCTTGTTTATCGTCCCGGGCAAAGCACTTTTCTCGGTGCCGTTGCTACTACTTATTCATACCACCTGTATTTCACTATCTCTTCGCCGAACTAGTGCACCTATTAGGTGTGTTGGGGACACAAGAGACTTCTTGCTTTGTGGTTGCAGTGGTTGCATGAGAGGGATATCTTTGACCTCTTCCTCCCCGAGTTCGATAAACCTTGGGTGATCCACTTAAGGGAAACTTGCTGCTGTTCTACAAACCTCTGCTCTTGGAGGCCCAACACTGTCTACAAGAATAGAAGCTCCCGTAGACATCAGTGATATGGTAAAACCCTAGCCTAAATTGTGATGTGAAATAAAGATGGTTATACTTTGTTTATATGTTGTGTTTTAGTTTTCTTTATTGATGTTGTGTGAAGAACTCCACGCAATATTTGCCCAGGGGACAACAGAGGGAGCTACCTCTAGACATATGGTAGTAGGGAGGCGCCAAGTGACACCCTCACGTTGATCTTCTGTCACTTGGTTAGTGGGGGTGGGGGGTGGGGGGGTAAAAGGAGACTCACAAAGCTTATACATATCTGCGGGTCCTTGGTTGAACCCTTAATAGTTTGTGTATTCATGTGGATAGCCTCGTACACGGCTGTGGTTATGAGGGGTGGTCGATCAGATGCTGGTCTGCAATCACCAATTTAGGAGATCCTCCCTATACACGCATAAAACAAAGGTTGATTCATCAAGTTAAACACATAGTCTAAATGCTAGTGGTGGATCTAATATTCCCCGAGAACCCATTTTACCGTATCATTGTACTCCACAACCCAACTCACATGCTCATGTTTACTTTTAGTCTTAGTTTACTTTAATATTGTTTGGTTCTTTTACTTTTAGTCACTTTAAACTCTATCAATTATTTTACCTCTAATAACTTATAGAGTAGGTTATTTCCAAACCACGGTTTGGGTGCGAATGTGGCTACACCTGACAATGCAGTTGCAGGGCTGTGTAGTTTCCATCATGCAAAGTTTATATGGGACAAACTTTATAATAAATATTTTCTGCTACAGGTACTAAAATAACCTTGTTGTTGGTGCAGGAACCTGGTCATCACATAGATCTAATCATCAGCATAAGCATGAAAGATACAACACTGGAGGTGCATAAACCCCTTCCCATGTTGGCATCTACAGTAAAAATAGATGTGAGATGTAATACTAGTTTCATGTTAGTCCTAAATAGCGATGAACAAGCAAATTAAAATGTGAACATGCGAACAAAAGTAGCACATCCAAGCAAATCAAAACTGTGAACATGAAAAAATCTTCGTGCTAGTCCTAAATAGCAACGCACAACAAGAAATCATCAATTGTAACCAAACCCTAACGGTTACCCTAACAGATCTAATCTGCACATCGTAGTAGTGTGCAGAACCCTGTGAGTTCGTGTAGATCCACGATGAAGAAGCGAGGGAGAGTGTGGTTCACATGCTTACCTCCATTGTCAAGGTCGACAACGAGTTTGAGGTCACACTGGTAGTCGCTTTGTAGGTCCCTTTCGCATTGCAGGTTGCGCCCAAGATCGCGGTCGGTGCCGCCGACATCTCTTTGTCCTATCCTAATCCTCCTCATGATGATGCGACAGATTTGTCGACGACAGTGCAACCGCCTATTGATGTGATAGGTTGAGGGTGAGAGTGGAACAGGGAGAGTGAGAGGAAGGAGTGGTAGCGGTGAGGCGATTTATGGCGCATGTTCCTGAAGGGACGTGGCGTTTCCCTCTCCTTCCCCATGCATGCAACCCAGCGACGAGAACATGGCAGGATCCACATAAACGACTGATTCAGCCGTTCCGCCCAGGGTAGGTCCAGAGGTGCTTTAAAAACCATGATGTGCAACAATGCCAAGGAGTCCAACAATGCCAAGGAGTCTAGTCAACCAAACAGCCTATTTTGTTTCCCCCGGGTGCGGGCTTAAGGGACTCCAGGCTACTAAACACTCCTATATGTCGTCTCCATGGCTAGATGTTCTTTTGAAAGATTGTTGATTGACAAAGTCAACTCAGGTGGTTTATGACCTGAACCTTCATGGTACTCTTCTTTATGTTTGGCATATAAGCTTCTTAGTGACTCCATCACATCTTTCTCTCCCTCCCTGGCTCGCTTTCCTGCATATATGTGATGATTTTGAAAAAAAAGGAAGGTTGGGAGACGAAATTCAGCTCAACAATCATTTTATTTTTGACATTCCACAAAGTTCAACATAACGCTGCAAAACAAATCCAAATAACTCTACTTGTGCGACCCAAAATACTTTGTGGAAGGGCATTTCTCTAAGCATCATCATCTCAAATCATAGGACATATAAGTCAAAATATGGACGTAGGACTTTTTTTGTTAATATATATATACTAGATTATTATTGGACTTAGTATGCAATACACTTATCTCCTTCATCTCTTGCAATTCATGAGCGTATAAGAAGTTGGGGTTAATATGTTTGTAAGTATAGTCTACACAAACCATGTTTGCACTTGTTTAAATAGAAGCTGCATTATCTTTGAGTGAAACCTCCACCAACATGTTGTCTTTAAGTATTGAGTCATTCTCCGAAGTCATAGATGGATTTTAGCTTCCGGCCGATTGTGTATGAGAGAACGCGATCCAATATACACTTGATATTTTTTTTAGGAAAAACCAAGAGGAGGGGGAACTGACTAGTGAAAATGATGATGGTCATCTCATACCTTCAGCCATGTGTTGTTTGATGCAGATGCACCGATGTCGAGGTCATAGATGCAACATAGTTAAGAGTGAACATTTTACCAATGTGTATGTTACCCGCGGGTTCCGTACCCATATGGATAGGGTATGTATACGCTTTTGTATATATGGTTTGTATCCGTGCCCTACTAGCCAAGCCGTTGGTAGGGCATGGGTACGCCCATATGCCCACGAGTATACCTAAAGCCTATCAATTTTAACCTGACATATGCTCCTTCGAGTTCTCGATCCACTCGCCCTTCCTCTCACGCCGTTATAACATGGAGTGGGCAACAATGCCAACGAACTCCATGTCTCCCCTCTAGATCTAGTCCTTTCTCACTTTCTTTATCCACAAAGGTGAACACTAGGCATGGAAATACTCGGTAGAGAGTAGAAAAACAAACTGTGATGTGGTGGCGCGCAGTAGGATGTGATGATCTATCCAATGGACACCCAACTAGTAAGGATATTCAACGGATGTGGGTCTGGGTAAGTTTTATACTCATGGGTATAGGTGTGAATAAAATTATGTACTCACGAGCATGCAAATTATGGTATTGTTCTACCCTATCTATACCATACTCATTGCCATTCTAAACATATACAATCGTCCCGTAAAGAGGAGTGATGGCGTCGACGAGGGGGTTGTTGGCGCCGGCGCCAGCTATAGTGGTACCGAACTTGGTGTCCTTCTCCTTCCACTCCTGACAGAGTTTGTGCTAATAACATGTTCAAATTATGGCAGAACACACGCGAAAGTAGACACAAGATATAGGTAAGACTATTTATTTATTGTTCACATCTTCGAATAGAGTATATTTGTACATTATATTTATACAATAGGACCAACGACGGATGTGTCCCTTAGAGGATCCGAAAAAATCGATGGAAAAGAAAGCAAATGAAGAGGGAAAAGGAAATATATGAACTTGGTTCCAACCTTCGAACATAATCGATAACATGATAATATGATTTTCTTTTTTGGATTGAACACTTGATAATGCAAATAGCAAGTTTGCAGGCATGCACAGTAAATGGTACCTAACCAATTGCAAAAAAGAAACTTTGTAATATGTACCACTATATGGTCGAGAAAATAAAAGCTACGTAAATACTTCATAATATTAATGTCACAACAATAACAAATACTTGCATCATTTTCCTTTCGCGGTCTTTCTCCTCTTCAAAGCTTCCTTTCTCTTCTTGTCCATCTCCTTCTCTCTGGCCTCTCTTTCTCGCCTTTTCTTTGCTTCCTCCTCGTGCTTCTTTCTCTCCTTTTCGACATTTGCCTTCAGTTTCTCTTCCTCTTTTTTAGCCCTTCTCATCTTCTCCTTCTCCATTCTCGCCTCATGTACGGGCAAATGTTTTTCTTTCCCCTTTGCCTTACCAGCCACTTGGGCGTTCTCCATCGCCTTGGCCCTCTGGGCAGCCCTTCTGATCCTCCTCCCTTCCTCCATCTCGTAGGCGGCCATGTTCCTCCTCAGGCGGAAGCACGGCGTCTTCTCCGCCTCCTCCCTTCGCCTCATCTCCTCTCTCCGACGCTCCTCCTCGGCTTGACGTTGCCGCCTAGCCGTGAAACACATCATGAAGCGATGAACTGAATCCTTCTTGTGCTAGCTAAGATCAAGAACTAGTGTTCAGGTTCACTAGCGATTGTGTGGCTTATCTAACACTACAGGGTTGAAGCGAGCTTCTTGCATATATATTTGCCGTGCTGATCACTGTGACAGGCCAAGAGTCGTTGTCAGTGATGGGGATTTCAAGGTTAGTTGTCGTCCGACGTCCATGGGATCTAGCTAGCGTGCCGGCCGGTGACCCGTTCACAGTGTTGTACGCAGAGATATCTCTGACCAGACGGCTAATTGCAAGATAATGTTTGATGAAATTGCTTCTTCTTCTTTTTCGCTGCAAGGGCGTGCCTGTACGAGGTGTAATTGGAGATTTGGTCAAAACTCTGGATAGGGACGTTGAATCTGTTTGTATAGACCAATCTCAGGTGGTCAGGTGGACCAACCCTCTAGTAACTTTACCTCGTTTTGCATGCTGAGGAGGAACACGTCAGCTTCAGCATATCTCAGGTGGTCATCTTCATCCCCGTTCATCTCATCATCTGTGTGTTTTCAACGACCCGGATAGGTGGACACGAGGGTAGGATTGCTCATTTTGTTCAAATTTAAAAATGCAACTATTTCAAGGTTTTAAAAAATGAAACAATTTAAGCATGTACATATTACCTTGATACTTTCTCGTGCAAATTCTCAAGGCCAAATATGACCATATGTAGCCTATAAAAAAGAGAAAATGTAAATTTGTATTTTTTGAAAGGTAGAAGTCCAACTATAAACATTTTGTCATTACTTGGATATTTTGTCATTTTCGTGTAGGCAGTATTCAATCGTATTTTTCTTGAAAAAATTACGCGAGTATGTATCAAGGTAAAATGTTGATGCAAAAAAAGTACTTCAATTATTTTAAAATTTTGAAATACTAGCATTTTTTGGAACCTTTCTGTAAGCAGGAGATCTTTTGTTAACAGGCCAGGCTATTGAGCTGGGAGCTTCTTAGTTGAGGTCATCTGGGCATTTGGCCTTCTCTCTTCTCTATTAATAAAAAGAAATCTCGTTATGTTTATCTTCTCGGATCCCCTTCCAATTGTCACACGATGAAGAGTGCTGAGAGAAAGTGAGGTGCAGCATCGCTGAAGCTCAGTTGACCAAAGCGAGCAACATGAGTTAAATGGACTCCCTCGACAACAACAAAAACATCAGAAAAGTGCATCATCAATCGTGCCGGAAAAAAAGCAGTCCGATGATAGCCAGGTATCGGCATCTAAAACTACCCATAATGGTAGTATCATAGGTAGTATCATACATTCCATGCATGCAAAATGTTAATGTGGCAGTGCAATTAAGGATGAGAGAGATGATTCTAGTATCATAGATAGATACCGTATCATAAGACATACTACTAGAAAAATTTAATATCAAATAAATCTTGTACATATATTTTGCATTGAGATTCTACAAATCAATTAATATAAGAAGACTATGATACTAGTATATGATACATGCATTGTGGAGATAGTAACATGTAGTAGTATCATACGCATGATACTTCTATACGATACTATGCATTGTGACTAGTCTGATTCCTAGTGTCCCCCTTAACCATCGAACTTGTGAGGAGGTGAAGGGATCGACGTATGGATTTCTCAAATCATCGAAAGCCTCTGATGTTTCATCATCTTGACGACTTGGCTCACCAATCACACAAACGTGATGGTATGCTGGCATTGTGTGTTGATCTTCGGGGTCGATGACACCGTCGTAACGATCGGCGAAGACCTCCCGAATATAGGTAGATCTGTCGATGAAGTTGAAGCTGTCGATGCTTTCTGAGTCGCTATCCAGATCGGAATCCGTGAACGACCCGAAAGACATCCTGCTGAACAGAGTGATGAGATCTCCGCCGGCGGCGGGCTTGATGAAGCTTGTCGACGGGATTTCCTCATCGCTTGACTTGGTTGACGGTGATGATCCCGAGAAACCGGAACCAACCGCTAACGGTCCCGAACAAATCGGTGCCGCTACACGATGTGATCCTTCTCCCCCGACGCAGAAGTGGAAGCTCCCGAACTTCATCTCCATTGGCTCTTCCTGGTAGGCATATGCATCCAAACGGGCGGGAGGGTGAGGAACAAAATCAACGAGACCAGTTTTGATCTGTTTACCTCCATCCATCTCGTTGCTTGCCACCGAAGATGTCGACGATGTTGAACGTGCCATCGAGATCAACTCCTTGTCGCCTCTAATCCCCACAGACGGCGCCAATTGACAAGGTATCGACTTGTCAATGCCTACAAGTTGTAGACTATGGTTTCGTGGAAAGTAGAGGGCAAGTAGATCTCGAAGGTTTCAGCCGAAAAGGTACTCGACTGCTAAAAGCTAGGGTTGTGTTGACAATGAACTCGATGCTTTCTTTCTCCCTCGACTCCCCCTTATATAGGAGGCGGAGCCGAGGGTTTCGTGATGTACAGGTTATAAATAGGGGAGACTCTTTGAGTTCGTCCCGTATAGTTACAAGTCTTTATTCCTAATATATCTCTATCTTCCATATCGACATCTTATTGAGCTTCCGAGCTTTATATTCTTCGAGTCATGGGCCTTCAGTAAACCCCGCGTACCTTCTTCGGCAGGTCCACTGGGTATGCATATGTCACCTCTCTCCCATGTAGCCTACCGTTTCTCCCGCTTGTTTTTTTAAACTATTTTCTCATCTCTCTCCCATTGTTTCTTGGTATCCCACTATACAAAATTGCAACCACATTTACCATTTTAAAGCATGGTATAGAGCCACGCCCAAGTTTCAGTCCTTTCGCCCAAATGTATAAGCTTTTGGTTAATCTGGTTCGGTACATTCAGTTAAATTTCATGATTTTCCTAAAATGCAATTAATCAGGTATGATACAATATGATTTGACATCGTGTTTCTGAGTTTTTATTTTCTTTCATTATTTTTACCGTGTATCCGACAATTATACCCATACCAAAAAGAAAATTTTGTTTTTAGTAAATTTTCATTTTGCACCACACTTTTGCCTCTGAAATACTTCTTTTGTCTTTGTATATTAGGTCACATACCCCCTTAAAACAAACTCAACATAAGTTTAACCAATTTTTTAAAAAATAAATCAACTTGTAGAATACCAAAGTCTAATAATAAAATATATTTTCACGATACACTTATTGGAGGTTGTTCAATATTCTTTTAAATAAACTCGGTTAAACTTATACAAGTTTGATAGAAGACAAATTAAAACTAAGTGACCTCGTATACACAAGAAGAGGTAGCATAAACAACAGAGCTATTACGACTATGATGAATTCGTGTCCGATACTGGTACAACAACTAGTCTAATGATGGTGCTCCAGCAGGCCTGATAGATGGTTCTCTTGGTTCGTCATACCAATATTGGACACATATTCCTTGTTACGGTTCACAATCATGGACCCACTTGACCGGCGTTTGCAACTGATACGTCTCCAACGTATCGATAATTTCTTGTGTTCCATGCCACATTATTGATGTTATCTACATGTTTTATGCACACTTTATGTCATATTCGTGCATTTTCTGGAACTAACCTATTAACAAGATGCCGAAGTGCCGGTTCTCGTTTTCTGCTGTTTTTGGTTTCGTAAATTCTAGTAACGAAATATTCTCGAATCGGACGAAATCAACGCCCAAGTTCCTATTTTCATCGGAAGCATCCGGAACACCCGGAAGGACCGAGAGGAGCCCCGGGGGCCCCACACCACACCCCGGCGCGGCCAAGGGGGGCGCCCCTAGGGTGTGGGCCCCCGGAGACCCTCCGGCGCCGCCTCTCCGCCTATATAAAGCCCCCGGATCGAGAAAACCCCGACGCGTTCGACGAAACCCACGTAAACCCGCGCAGCCGCCGCCATCGCGAAGCCAAGATCCGGGGGACAGGAGTCTCCGTTCCGGCACCTCGCCGGAGCGGGGAAGTGCCCCGGAAGGCTTCTCCATCGACACCGCTGCCATCTCCACCGCCATCTTCATCACCGCTGCTGCTCCCATGAGGAGGGAGTAGTTCTCCATCGAGGCTCGGGGCTGTACCGGTAGCTATGTGGTTCATCTCTCTCCTATGTGTTTCAATACAATAATCTCATGAGCTGCCTTACATGATTGAGATTCATATGATGATGCTTGTAATCTAGATGTCATTATGCTAGTCAAGTGAGTTTTACTTATGTGATCTCCGGAGACTCCTAGTCCCACGTGTGTAAAGGTGACAAGTGTGTGCACCGTGTGGGTCTCTTAGGCCATATTTCACAGAATACTTACTCATTGAATGGCATAGTGAGGTGCTTATTTATATCTCTTTAAGATTGCAAGCATGTTTGTATCACAATTTATCTATGTGCTACTCTAGTGATTTGTTATTAAAGTAGTTTATTCCTCCCGCATGTGTGCAAAGGTGACAGTGCGTGCACCGTGTTAGTACTTGGTTTATGCTATGATCATGATCTCTTGTAGATTGCGAAGTTAACTATTGCTATGATAATATTGATGTGATCTATTCCTCCTACATATGCATGAAGGTGACGAGTGTGCATGCTATGTTAGTACTTGGTTTAGTCTCGTTGATCTATCTTACACTAAAGGTTACCAAAATATGAGCATTATTGTGGAGCTTGTTAACTCCGGCATTGAGGGTTCGTGTAATCCTACGCAATGTGTTCATCATCCAACAAAGTGTAGAGTATGCATTTATCTATTCTGTTATGTGATCAATGTTGAGAGTGTCCACTAGTGAAAGTCTAATCCCTAGGCCTTGTTCCTAAATACTGTCATTATCGCTTGTTTACTACTGTCTGCGTTACTACTACTGCGTTACTATCGCTTGTTTACTCGTCCCGGGCGAGCACTTTTCTCGCCGTTGCTACTACTTATTCATACCACTCGTATTTCACTATCTCTTCGCCGAACTAGTGCACCTATTAGGTGTGTTGGGGACACAAGAGACTTCTTGCTTTGTGGTTGCGGGGTTGCATGAGAGGGATATCTTTGACCTCTTCCTCCCCGAGTTCGATAAACCTTGGGTATCCACTTAAGGGAAACTTGCTCGCTGTTCTACAAACCTCTCGCTCTTGGAGGCCCAACACCGTCTACAAGAATAGAAGCTCCCGTAGACATCAAGCACTTTTCCCGGCGCCGTTGCCGGGGAGGAAAGGTAAAAGGCTCTCATACTACGGTCTCGGGTAAAGTATTTTTCTCGGCGCCGTCGTGTGTGTGCTCGAAGCTATTTCCTTTAGATCCCGCAATTGCATCTTGTTGTTTCTTGTTTACACTAGTTTGGCATAATGTACAAGAGTGAGCTTCTTATTCTATTTCCTGATTTAAAACATGGATTGTTTGATGCGAAAATTAAAAAACCTATGAAATCTTGTTTGCGTATGAACGCTTTGAACACCATTGTTGATAATGATATAGAAAGTTCTAAGCTTGGGGAAGCTAGTTTTCATGATATTTTTAGTCCCCCAAGCATTGAGGAGAAAATTTTCTTTGATGATACCTTGCCTCCTATTTGTGATGATTATAATAGTGGTCTTTTGGCGCCACTTACTGCTGAGAGTAAATTTTGTTGTGATTATACTATGCCTCCTACACTTGATGAGAATAATAATGATAGCTACTTCGTTGAATTTGCTCCCACTATTACTAATAAAATTGACTATGCCTATGTGGAGACTAATAATTTTATGCATGAGACTCATGATAAGAATGCTTTATGTGATAGTTATATTGTTGAGTTTGCTCATGTTGCTACTGAAAGTTATTATGAGAGAGGAAAATATGGTTGTAGAAGTTTTCATGTTACTAAAACACCTCTCTATGTGCTGAAATTTTTGAAGCTATACTTGTTTTATCTTCCTATGCTTGTTACTTTGCTCTTCATGAACTTGTTTATTTACAAGATTCCTATGCATAGGAAGCATGTTAGACTTAAATGTGTTTTGAATTTGCCTCTTGATGCTCTCTTTTGCTTCACATACTATCTCTTGCGAGTGCATCATTAAAACTGCTGAGCCCATCTTAATGGCTATAAAGAAAAGAACTTCTTGGGAGATAACCCATGTGTTATTTTGCTACAGTACTTTGTTTTATATTTGTGTCTTGGAAGTTGTTTACTACTGTAGCAACCTCTCCTTATCTTAGTTTTGTGTTTTGTTGTGCCAAGTAAAGTCTTTGATAGTAAAGTAAGTACTAGATTTGGATTACTGCGCAGAAACAGATTTCTTTGCTGTCACGAATCTGGGTCTAATTCTCTGTAGGTAACTCAGAAAATTATGCCAATTTACGTGAGTGATCCTCAGATATGTACGCAACTTTCATTCAATTTGAGCATTTTCATTTGAGCAAGTCTGGTGGCCTAATAAAATCCATCTTTACGGACTGTTCTGTTTTGACAGATTCTGCCTTTTATTTCGCATTGCCTCTTTTGCTATGTTGGATGAATTTCTTTGATCCATTGATGTCCAGTAGCTTTATGCAATGTCCAGAAGTGTTAAGAATGATTGTGTCACCTCTGAACATGTTAATTTTTATTGTCCACTAACCCTCTAATGAGTTGTTTCAAGTTTGGTGTGGAGGAAGTTTTCAAGGGTCAAGAGAGGAGGATGATATACTACGATCAAGAAGAGTGAAAAGTCTAAGCTTGGGGATGCCCCGGTGGTTCATCCCTGCATATATCAAGAAGACTCAAGCGTCTAAGCTTGGGGATGCCCAAGGCATCCCCTTCTTCATCGACAACATTATCCAGGTTCCTCCCCTGAAACTATATTTTTATTCGGCCACATCTTATGTGCTTTACTTGGAGCGTCTGTGTGCTTTTGTTTTTGTTTTTGTTTGAATAAATTGGATTACATCATGCTTGTGTGGGAGAGAGACACGCTCCGCTGGTTCATATGAACACATGTGTTCTTAGCTCATAATATTCATGGCGAAGTTTCCTCTTCGTTAAATTGTTATATGGTTGGAATTGGAAAATGATACATGTAGTAATTGCTATAATGTCTTGGGTAATGTGATACTTGGCAATTGTTGTGCTCATGTTTAAGCTCTTGCATCATATGCTTTGCACCCATTAGTGAAGAATACATAGAGCATGCTAAAATTTGGTTTGCATAATTGGTCTCTCTAAGGTCTAGATAATTTCTAGTAAGGTGTTTGAACAACAAGGAAGACGATGTATAGTCTTATAATGCTTGTAATATGTCTTTTATGTGAGTTTTGCTGTACTGGTTCATCCTTGTGTTTGTTTCAAACAACCTTGCTAGCCTAAACCTTGTATCGAGAGGGAATACTTCTCATGCATCCAAAACCTTGAGCCAAACAACACCATGCCATTTGTGTCCACCATACCTACCTACTACATGGTATTTCCCGCCATTCCAAAGTAAATTGCTTGAGTGCTACCTTTAAACAATTCAAAATTTATCACCTCTGATTTGTGTCAATGTTTTATAGCTCATGAGGAAGTATGTGGTGTTTATCTTTCAATCTTGTTGGGCAACTTTCACCAATGGATTAGTGGCTTCATCCGCTTATCCAATAATTTTGCAAAAAGAGTCGGCAATGGGATTCCCAGGTCCCAAATTAATTAACCAAAAATAGACACTCCTCCATGGTATGTGATTGTTGGACGGCACCCGAAGGATTCGGTTAGCCATGGCTTGTGTAAGCAAAGGTTGGGAGGAGTGTCATCATAATAAAACTAAAATAAAAGGGCACTCCTTCATGGTATGAGATTGTTGGCGTGCACCCGAGGATTCGGTTAGCCATGGTTTGTGAAAGAAAGGTTGGAAGGAGTGCCATCCAAAAATAAAATAAAATGGGAGCCGCTCTTTGAAGGTTTGTCCGGCAAGGGGGTTAGAGTACCCGCTACCATTCGTTGACAACAACATACACCTCTCAAAACTTTATTTTTATGCTCTCTTTATGTTTTCAAAATCAAAGCTCTAGCACAAATATAGCAATCGATGCTTTCCTCTTTGAAGGACCATTCTTTTACTTTCAATGTTGAGTCAGCTTCACCTATTTCTATCCACCTCAAGAAGCAAACACTTGTGTGAACTGTGCATTGATTCCTACATACTTGCTTATTGCACTTATTATATTACTCTATGTTGACAATTATCCATGAGATATACATGTTATAAGTTGAAAGCAACCGCTGAAACTTCATCTTCCTTTATGTTGCTTCAATACCTTTACTTTGAATTATTACTTTATGAGTTAACTCTTATGCAAGACTTATTGATGCTTGTCTTGAAGTGCTATTCATGAAAAGTCTTTGCTTTATGATTCAGATTGTTTACTCATGTCATTACCATTGTTATGATCGCTGCATTCACTACATATGCTTTACAAATAGTATGATCAAGTTTATGATGGCATGTCACTCCGGAAATTATCTTTGTTATCGTTTTACCTCGCTCGGGACGAGCAGAACTAAGCTTGGGGATGCCGATACGTCTCCAACGTATCGATAATTTCTTGTGTTCCATGCCACATTATTGATGTTATCTACATGTTTTATGCACACTTTATGTCATATTCGTGCATTTTCCGGAACTAACCTATTAACAAGATGCCGAAGTGCCAGCTCTCGTTTTCTGCTGTTTTTGGTTTCGAAATCCTAGTAACGAAATATTCTCGAATCGGACGAAATCAACGCCCAAGTTCCTATTTTCATCGGAAGCATCCGTAACACCCGGGAAGGACCAGAGGGGAGCCCTGGGGGCCCCACACCACACCCCGGCGCGGCCAAGGGGGCGCCCCCCTAGGGTGTGGGCCCCCGCAGACCCTCCGGCGCCGCCTCTCCGCCTATATAAAGCCCCTGGATCGAAAAACCCCGACGCGTTCGACGAAACCCACGAAACCTGCCGCAGCCGCCGCCATCGCGAAGCCAAGATCCGGGGGACAGGAGTCTCCGTTCCGGCACCTGCCGGAGCGGGGAAGTGCCCCGGAAGGCTTCTCCATCGACACCGCTGCCATCTCCACCGCCATCTTCATCACCGCTGCTGCTCCCATGAGGAAGGAGTAGTTCTCCATCGAGGCTCGGGGCTGTACCGGTAGCTATGTGGTTCATCTCTCTCCTATGTGTTTCAATACAATAATCTCATGAGCTGCCTTACATGATTGAGATTCATATGATGATGCTTGTAATCTAGATGTCATTATGCTAGTCAAGTGAGTTTTACTTATGTGATCTCCGGAGACTCCTAGTCCCACGTGTGTAAAGGTGACAGTGTGTGCACCGTGTGGGTCTCTTAGGCCATATTTCCCAGAATACTTACTCATTGAATGGCATAGTGAGGTGCTTATTTATATCTCTTTAAGATTGCAGCATGTTTGTATCACAATTTATCTATGTGCTACTCTAGTGATTTGTTATTAAAGTAGTTTATTCCTCCTGCATGTGTGCAAAGGTGACAGTGCGTGCACCGTGTTAGTACTTGGTTTATGCTATGATCATGATCTCTTGTAGATTGCGAAGTTAACTATTGCTATGATAATATTGATGTGATCTATTCCTCCTACATATGCATGAAGGTGACAGTGTGCATGCTATGTTAGTACTTGGTTTAGTCTCGTTGATCTATCTTACACTAAAGGTTACCAAAATATGAGCATTATTGTGGAGCTTGTTAACTCCGGCATTGAGGGTTCGTGTAATCCTACGCAATGTGTTCATCATCCAACAAAGTGTAGAGTATGCATTTATCTATTCTCGTTATGTGATCAATGTTGAGAGTGTCCACTAGTGAAAGTCTAATCCCTAGGCCTTGTTCCTAAATACTGCTCATTATCGCTTGTTTACTACTGCTAGCGTTACTACTATCGCGTTACTACTCGCTTGTTTACTCGTCCCGGGCGAGCACTTTTCCGCCGTTGCTACTACTTATTCATACCACCTGTATTTCACTATCTCTTCGCCGAACTAGTGCACCTATTAGGTGTGTTGGGGACACAAGAGACTTCTTGCTTTGTGGTTGCAGTGGTTGCATGAGAGGGATATCTTTGACCTCTTCCTCCCTGAGTTCGATAAACCTTGGGTATCCACTTAAGGGAAACTTGCTGCTGTTCTACAAACCTCTGCTCTTGGAGGCCCAACACTGTCTACAAGAATAGAAGCTCCCGTAGACATCAGCAACCATGTGCATTATGGGCCCACTTCACAAGCTTCTCAGCTCACTAGCCCAATCGGAGACCAACACATACTTACAAGAGTTCTTGGGCCCTCTCCCCCAAAAGTATTACCCTATTAAAATGGGACAACTTCATCCTTATAAGTTGTTTCCGGTCTCCTCCCACAACCGATATGGAACTAAACTCAATAAATGTCTCGCTCACACATCGGTCACCATGAGTCTTCATAACACTGTGTTTCTAGCCCACCAACCATGACCTATCACCTCAGTACACCCGAGATTTGCATTAGGATTCATGTGCTCTAATACGAATTATAACGGTTGTTATCATAGTACCGATCTACTTAACCGATGTTTCGACTCACATGCATCATGGCCCCCCTACACGAACATCCCAGCCCACCAACCTAGACAAATCGGAGACCATACATACATACTTTGCGCCCTCTCCCCTTAATAGACTAAGCGCATGTTAGGAGATGACACTATTACCCTTGCCATGAGAGAAGGAAGTCCAATAAAGAAGCTGATTGCTTTGCTAGAAGTGTAGTTTTAGATGATCCACGTCAGCAAGTTTGATTTTCTATATCTTCGAAAAAGGTTTCCATGCCGCTTTATAAACTAAGTAACCACATCCATACATATTCAACAAGGAAAATAAAGAAAAAAGAATAGGGCAACAACGCAAACATATCCAAGCTAAAAGAACACAAGCAGTACACGTAAATTTAATTCGGCTTCCGGGTGCATATGCTTCCTCTACCAATTTTTATTTTTGAAATTTCAAAATTTTTTGACAGAAGATTCTACGTGTACATCTCCATAATATATATGCGTTTGTCAAGTTTTGCGAGAAACCAATATTTTGTGTAGTCTATGTAAAAATGAGAAAATATATCTTATGCAAAGCTTCATTTTTAGCATTGAGTTTTGTTTTTTTACACACGTCACACGATAAGTTATTTTTTTATGAAATGACTTTGTGAGAGCGTAGCACGTGAAGATGTACGTGTGAATTTTTCGTTTAATTTTTTAAAATTTCAAAATATACGCAACATGTATTTTAAAATAGAGAGATATATGCTTCCATGTGCCAAAACACCACTCTCGGCAATACAACTCTACAGAGTAGAGCAACTCATCGGCCAAACTATGTAGATACGAGCCATATATAGTCAAAAAAATACGGAAAAACGAAATGAAATGAAAGAAACAGGCAAAGTAGTCTGTTGCGCTTCAAAAATTAATTTCTGGTGAGTTTGCATTCAACAGAATCAAATCTCATCATAAAAAAACAGAATCAAATATCTGTCAGCCATTTCAAAAGCGCAAGATCATAAAAGTACCTGCCTTTCGTCTTTGTTTCTTCGCGAGTCGTCCCCGGACGACACGAAGTTTCTAGTAGTCTACCTAGCTGTCATGATCGGTATGGCCGCAAAAAAGAAGCCAAGAAGAGATTGTGACCTGTGGATCATGTCATGTCGCACGCGTATACCACGAAAATAGACCCACTTTTGCATCATCTATCTTCACGCGCCGGTCCGTATCCCTCCTTTTCCAAAAAATGCATGACCACCGAAGTTTATGTGATAGTGAGTGTGGCACGCACAAAATGAGGTTCGTTAACGTGTACTGTTCAACTATCTTTCCTCTACTCACGGGTAGCAATTGTGAAAAAGGATGTTTCATGAGCGGCAAGGGATTATCTTTATTGTTTTCTCGAAGTAAATTTGTAGCGTAACTTGTTCTAGCCAGAATGCCAATAGCATTTTCTTTGGTAAAATAATAACGAAATTGCTAAGTTTCAGCTAGCTGAGATGTACTTTATATCTCAGTTACGTGCTCCATCGTTGGATTTTGTTTCTGCTTGAAGATTCGTGTTTACTGCTGTTTGTACTTTGTTTAGACCCGCATCGAAACATGCTGATGTAATCCGACTGATTTATAAGTTGAGTCTCGGTCGACTGAGCGTTAGACACACCCAAATAATAAAGGCAAGGATATGGAAGCAACAAATGTAGATCTAGGTAGGCCTTTTTTGAAAATTTTGAGAATGAAAATTAAAGTTTAAAAAACTATGGAAATTTTTTCTGGATGTTGATAATGATGTATTCTAGCAACATGAAAATCTGAACTCACAAACTTTGTATTTTAGGCCACACAAAAATAACGAAATCTGGCAAATTTCAGAGGTTTCATGGTCTGCACTGTTTACTAGTACTTCAGATTTAGACCTTTTGTTATTTTCGCACTGTCTAAATATAAGAAATTTCGAGTTAACTTTTTCACATCGTTTAGGATTTTTTCAGACTTTTCAAAACTTCAAAATACCATTTTTATATTTTTTCAGAAAAAACAAGCTACACGTAGCTTGCTCTACAAGCGCTGCACTCAGGATTTGCTAGGGTATGTACAATGACGTGACTTTTCTTTATGATTGTCACATTAGATTTTTGCTGAATTGAGCAGAGATAATGAAGGAAAGAGAGTGTTTTCTTTTAGCGAAGAGATGATCTCTTTAAAAACATAGGTTATTTTCAACATTGTATCATATGTCTTTCCTTGTCAATCTAATTATTTACTAAAATTAACTAATTCGCATTAATTGCTAGAGATAACAATTAAAAATAATATAGTATACTACTTATATTTAGTGTGTTCTCTAAATGACAAGGACCACTAATGCTCTGTTTGGTTGCAAGGAATTGGGCTTAGAATTGGGGAATCTAGAATTGAGGGCCCAATTCCGCTGTTTGGATGTGCTAGATATTGATCTGTGGAATTGCTGGCCAATTCCAAGCGCAGGCCCGCGCGAGGCAAATTAAGTCGTGCCCCAATTCAGAGCTCCCTGCCTGTGTTGTGTTGTGCCTGCGCGGATGATGTATTGACTCCAATTTTATTGACTCCAATTTTATTTCGATTTTTGCAGAAGTTGAGGAGAACAAGTGCTGAGACCAATTCGTGTTGTTGCGACCAAGGTTCGAAATTCATGTTGAGATATGAACTTGGGCTATGCATATTTGTTATTCATAATGTTAATGCTTCCATGTTAATATGAATTTGGGCTATGCATATTTAAATTTCAAACTTTGTTTGTGCATTGTAGAATCATCATGTCTCACCAAGAATTGGTTCATTACATTTGTGAAGAGAACAAACGAAGAAAAAGAAAAAGAATAATGCTCACAAAGATGTATTTTGAGGTGTCTATGGTTGCATTAGCATATGCTAGTACTCAGAGGTCACCGAGGGACCTAGGTGCCTTCGATGACTTTGAGAAAAAGGTGGCATATAGAAAGTATGTATTGGCAAGAACATACAATGGGACGGAGACAAGATGCTATGATGAGTTGCGTTTAACAAAATAAGAAGGCTAGTAGGACTTACCTTGTGTGGACTAATGAGATGGACACTGCATTATTGTCCGTTCTTGTTGACCATCACAACAGAGGTGACCATGCACAAAATGGTTGGAAGCCACATGTGTACAATGCTTGCATAAAGCATGTGAAGGAGACATGTAATATTGTCATCAACAAAGACAAGATAGTAGCAAGAATTAAAACATTTGACAAGCATTATGAAGTCATCAACAAGATGCTTTCCCAGAGTGGCTTTGGATGGGATTGGGATAATAACATGGTGAGTGTTGACAGTGATGAAGTGTGGGCTAGATATGTGGAGGTATGTAACATACTAATTTTTTGCAACTTGACTATGCATTCTTTTCAACTTGAACATCATCTCGAATATATGTGCATATTATGTAGGCAAACAAGGATGCAGCTCCATATAGGCACAAAGAAGTGAAGAATTGGCAAGCTATCTCTACTATATATTCAAAAGACCATGCCACGGGTGCGAGTGCAAGGACAGGAGGTGAGTGTGCTCAAGTTGGATCCTCATCCGTTCCTCGGTGGTGCTTGAGGATGATGAAGAAACTCCCGAGCTGCCTACGAAGAAGAAGCAACGCACCGCCGATGCTATCATGAGCATGGTGGGAGAGCCGAGAATGACGTTTGAGGAGGCTTTGAACTCAACCGCCCCACTACCACCACCACCACCACCACCACCACCAAAGGTTACTCCTTCATCTCGAAATCTTGGTTGAACCGAAGAAAATACCGGATTTGGTGGGTAATGAGCCGTTGATAGCTTATGGGAAGGTCACCGCCAACGAGCGCACCTTCGAATCACTCATGGCACTACCCATGGAACCGAGGAAGGCATGGCTCATGACCTTGCCTTGATGATTTGTGAGACATAATGTATCCATTTTGTGATATTTGTGAGACATAATGTATCCATTTTGTGCTATTTGTGAGACATAATGTATCCACTTTCTACTATTAGTAAGACAGAATGTATCCACTTTCTACTATTTGTGAGCATAATTGTTCACTTTCTGCTATTTGTGCTATTTTCATTCATATTACATATGTTATATTGTTCGAAGTCAAAAATAGTCTCAATTCCACACATGTGACATCCAAACAGGATTTGGTATTCCATTGAAATCTGAATTCTGTACCTGAATACCACGCGCATCCAAACACTCTTTGTGGTATTCCATTGAATTGGTTGATTTGGTTTTCCATTGCCAATTCAATTCAGAGCTCAATTCATTGCAACCAAACACAGCATAAGAGAAGACAAGCCATCTACCATTACACATGTTCTTATAGCAAAACCCGCTCTCAGGCAAGATCGGTAACACTGTACAAGATAAGGAAAGAATCACAAATGAAGTATGAATGCACAATAATTCCACGGTCCAGACGGGATAGCATGGGTGGTTGCAGCTGCAGGACTATCACATGCATGCATGGCTAAGCTATATCATTCCATATTTCCATATGCAGGATGCATCACGGAATTTTGGCTGGCCCCGTCACAGCTGTACATATTGGCATATTGCAGTTGCTTAGCTTCACACGCTTTGCGATGTGCACATATATGTATGGCTGATCAAATTCTGCCAGGTACGTATCAGACTAGCCACACAATAAAAGTATCGTAGCAACTATGTATGCCATGTTAGCAAAAAATTTGATGTGACACAATAATTAATGATGAGAGATGGGGGTGATATTATAGGTAGATACGATATCATAGTACATACTTGATGATAAATACATTATATACACAAATTTGTATTGAGATTTTACAAAATATTAAATATGATGAAGCTATGAATTACGATACTACTTTATGATACTATGCAATCTATACCTAATAATAAAGGAGCTAAAGTTTCTGCCAAAAAGTTTCGTCAACGCTTTTTATGGACCGTTTTGCCCTCCCACCAAACTGCGTATTACGCACCAATGCCATCAAAATAACGTTTCGTTCGTTTCCATTTGTTTCTATCCTTCGTCCGAATAAGCCAGCCGCGAGTTGGGACTCGCTGGCTTGCTGGCGGCGACCTCCACCAACCCACCCCTCACGCCGGCGAGCTTCAGCGCCGAAGCACGCACCAGCCTACTCCACCTTTTAAAAAATCCATCGATGCGATGCTCTTCCTCGCCGTAGCTGCAGTGGCGCGGCAGGATGGAGGTCGAAGGGCTAGCGCCGGTGGCGCGCGACTGGCGGAGGTCACCAGGGTGAGGCCTCGACCTCACACCGCGGCGGCGCGCCCAGGTGCAGGAGAGAGAGAGAGCAGCGTTCCAACTGGGTGCAGGCGAGAGAGAGAGAGCGGCGTTCCGGCTAAGTCGTGCGGTCGTGGGATTTAGAAGATAGGATTGGGGAGTGGGTTGCGGGGCAGGTGGCAGGTAGGCCCAGTGGCTGGGCCAGATTGAGCTGGTCAGGTTTGATCCGGACAAATATTGCGGCCCACGGTGTGCATCGCAGATCGCAGCCAAATTTTACAGCAGCCACATGTATTAAGACTTTTTTTTTTGAAACTTTAACCAATCTATTAAGCAAACAGCAGGCCGCCTCATTAAAAACCTTCCAGCCCCTTCGGTACCCTGGAAGGAAAAGAGTGCGTCTGAACCTGCTGCCGCGAGTCATATAATAGTTACATCATCTATCAGAGTGGCAATGCTTGTAATTAGGTCGATGAACCCCCTAGCACATGTATTAAGACTTGGTACGACTTGGGATTATTAGTCCCACCTTGCTCCCTTGCATCTATTCCAACCGGTTCATATACCTTTGTAGGTTCCCTGGAGTATTAGCAAGTCGATTGGAAATCAACAATCACCGGCCACATTGTACGGTTTCGAAATATGGTTGCCTAGACGTGAGCTAACTAAGCGGCAATGACTGTGGGAGCGCATGGTGCATGATTAAATAAAGGAGTGAAAAATAAATACGACTCGGCCCGGCGAAGAAGCCGATGATGAGTTTTCGAGTAAAACGACGGGATGCGGATTCAAAAGTGTTAGAGAGGAATCATAGAGAGATGGTTTGAGCTCTACCCTAATTGTAAGAGTTCCCTGGATGGATGAAGATAAAGAGAAACGAATTGCATATATTGTTATGTAGAGTTCCATGGATGAATGAAGATAAAGAGAAACTGATGTGAGCTTATATTCAGCGGCTACCGAATAAGATGGATATATCTGGAGTGCATACGTGGGTTGGGGCAGGCTTCTCCCTGGCAGCGGCGGGGAACACGGGTGCTGGTCCTCCCTCCAGGGCGGGGCGCCCACGAGAGTAGTGCGAGAGCTTGCAAGGAAAACTTTTGGAAGCGATCGGTAGCGATGCCCGCTATTGGCTGAACACCATCAAAAATTGTGACAAAAAGAAGAAGAGTCAAACACAAATGGTTTCGTGGAGCTTTTGAATAATTATTTTTCTCCCGATACAACGCACGGGCACTTTTGCTAGTATAGTAAAAAATGAAACTTAAATATCATCAACTAGTATATGATACTTTTCACTTTGACTAGTCTTAGAGAAAAATAAAACTTAAAACAATGGACGAATTAATTAATACTCATATTGTACTACTAGTAGGCGTCTGTTATCTGCAGGTCAAAGATGATGAATCTGGCTGACTGTAATTTTTTTCAGAAAATAAGAAAGTCAAGGAATCTTACAATTCCATCGTCAAGTATCAAGTATTTTCGTTCGTCAAAGAAACAAGAAAGAAACGAGCTATCTACCAGTAGGTAGAATTTACAAGAATATAACGGGGCATTTTCTAAGGGGAGTATTCTCGTTCAAGAAGTTTGTATCTGTTTTTGTACTCCTATAGCCTATAGGTGGACACCATATTCGTGCCTTCCACCACTTTTTTTTTTCCTTTAGAGCATCTTTATCGGAGCTTCAAATCGTAACCGACATTATTTGATAATTCTAGTGAGAGAAATTGTTCACACCGGTGTCTCCAATAAAAAATTACATCATCTTAAGCTCAATATAAGTGTCGGTAAACTCCAAAGGAACCTAGTACTTGGGGTGGTTGTCGGAGGCCCCAACAACCGCCGGCAACAAGCCTCTCTCTCTCTCTCTCTCTCTCTCTCTCTCTCTCTCTCTCTCTCTCTCTCTCTCTCTCTCTCTCTCTCTCTCTCTCTCTCTTCACCTACCCCCTCTCTCCTTTTTAATTCCCCACCGACCATCCAAATACTCTCCTATGTTACTTGTTGCGAGGGGATAACCGGTGTGGATAGTTTAATTTTTTTGGCCAGTGTTTGCTGCCGGCGACCCCAATACGTAGCCGGCATGCTGCAAGTTAGTATTTGCGTATCGCGGTGAAGATGCTTTTATAAAGTTTGGAACTCAGCAGGAAATGACATTGGACAAAAATGGAACTCTAATTCCATACTTTACCATGAAAATTTCAAAACTGTAACATAATCTCTCTCGCAGTTTGCAAGAAATCTTGTAGAAGGGTAATACAATCTTATGAATTTGTACAAGAGGGTATAGTTATTAAAAACGTGTAAAAGGACGAAATGGGCTCTTTTTAAAACTCCACTACAACCAAGTTTGAATCATTTTTTCTCAAAAAATGCCTCTTTGCATGACGCTCGGGCTATGGCGCCATGCTAAATAACAAGATGTCCGGGTCTGGGCCGCCATGCTAGATAGCATGACGCTGCGGGCCTAGGATGCTATATTGTATGGCGTGACAACTACATCTCGACCGGGAGCGCCATGCTTTCTCGCATGGAGCTCTAACCCGAGCTTAACAGAAAGATGTTATTTTAAAATTATCTTTATACATGGTCCATTTTATTTGCTGAAGTCGAGGTATTTTTGTGAGAGATGTTTCGAGCTTGGGATACCCATAGCCCTTTTATAAATCATTAAATAAACATTTTGAAGTTCCAAAAATTTCAACCAAAAATTTGTAGATGTAATGTTTTTAAAACTCTATCAACTCAAATTACCATTACGCGCAACACGAAAAATGTTAAAATCCGACCTCTGAAGTAGTGAACAGTGAAAACCAAATCAATCCTCCAATTTTTGTTATATTTTGCTATATTTTTTTGCGGGGTGTTAGATTTTGCTATTTTCTATTAAGTCCATAACACATACTAACTCCATCCCAAAGTTTAAGGCTTGTATTATTTTTAGAAAGTCAAACTATGTCAAGTTTGACTAAGCTTTTACTAAAAATTATTAACATGCCAAATAAAAAATTAATACAGTATCATTAAATAGATAATATAATCTATTTTTATATAGTATCTACAAAATATTATATTTATTGATAGATTGTTCTAGGAATCAAGAACTTGATGGCACAGGTCATCTTTGTTGAGTTCCCAACCTCCCACTCGCACGGTCGCACCGCATCAACAACCACCCAGCACTCATCACTGGCTGGCTTAACCGTAATCCCTGTGGCCACGCCACGCTGGTAGGTAGAACGATAACAATATCGCGCCGTCCTCGCTGGCCGCGCCGAGAAGCCGCCCCCGCCGCCTTAAAACCCGCCCGCCCCACCAGTCCACTACCACCTCCCCGCCGCTACCTCTCCTCTCCCCCGCCGCCACACCAAGCTCCTCCGACCATGGCCACCCCCGCCTTCCTCGTCCTCTCCCTCCTCGCCCTGGCGTCCCTCGCGGCGTCGCAGGCGCCGGCGGCGGGGCCGACCGCGCCGGACTGCAGCTCGGCGCTGACGAGCCTCGCGGGCTGCCTCACCTACATCCAGCCGGGGAGCCCGCAGAGCAAGCCGCCCAAGGAGTGCTGCGCGGGCGTCAAGGCCGCGACCGCCACCCCGGCCAGCGTCAAGTGCCTCTGCGACGCGCTCCACACCGACTACGGCGTCCCCCTCAACATGACCCGCGCCGCCGCCCTCCCCGCCGCATGCGGTGCCAGCGCCGCCGCCTTCAGCACCTGCAACAGTCAGCTCTCTTCTCCTTTCTCATCCGCCCGCCCGCCTGCCTTTTTTATTTACTTCACTTTATTTATGGGCGTGTAATTTTGGAATAGTGTTCGTCGTCTGATTTTAATTCTGGATGGATTTCCTGCAGTTAAATTGCCCGGCGCCCCTGGTGCCGCCCCTACCCAAGGTAAATTTCTCCTCTCTTTCCTTCTCCACAGTTAAATCACTATCTTTAATCCTCTACATACTAGATCCGTGTAGAACTGCGTTAATTCGATCAACTAAACTCTAGTCTGATCTGAGTGGTTGAAAACTAAGATCCAGAGTCGATTTACCTCTACCTGCATTTTTCAACTTTGAATTCAAAACAAAAAACATGTGATGAATTTCTCTGGGTATACAGAACTTTTACTGGGCTCTTCTGCCATCTGCGTACCTCCATTTTGAGTTTAAGGGAAAAAACTTGTGAATTTCGCTGGGTATAAACTATCTTGGTAGTCATCCGCACTCCATGAATTTTGTTTCCAGAGGACATGGCGTTGTTCGAGATTCATAATTAAATTGGCCCAGGGGAAACCTTCGAAACGATAAATTGTATAAATATAAACCAAAGACATTACTCTATTCTATTTCTGTAAAGTTCTGCTGGCATAGTGGCTGGCGCCTTCAGTGGCCTCATAATTCTATCACTTATTTGATAGTATGACAGACAGATGTTGCGGTTGATCACGCGCAAAACAGAACTGGCAAACCATTATGATCGAAAGCGACAATTGTGTTGTGCCCTTCCACTAAGTGGTAGAACGTGTCAGATGCTAAACGATGTGACTCATGCTTGTACGAGAGTCAACTTGTACTCAAGTTTTGTTCAGTTCAGAACTTAATGAGAGGGTGCAATTGTCGCTTTCGATCATAATTTAACACTCGGTCTTGAGGGCAATTCATCTGTATGACCTGAAAGCTGACTCCACTATCTGTAGACAAATTATCCTGTCTGATTGACACAAATTACTGGTTTCTATTTTTCTGTCCCCGGAACCTTACTTTCAGCTCTCACAAGTCTGAAATCTTATTCTATCTTGCAGCGCCTTCACCAAGCTCTGGATCAACACCAGCAACCGGCAGCCCAGGTCCAGCAAAGTCGGCAGCGACCCGATCTCCGATCTCGGTGGCAACCCTCGTCCTCGCTGCCTTGGTGGCACCTCTATCTTACTACTGCCTCTGAAGATTATACTCGCCGCGTGATTCATTCCATGGATTATTGTGATGTGTATGGGCATTGCTTCGTGATTTAGTGACAACTTTGTGGAGAGAGACATTTTCCTGCTAGAGTTTGTTCAGTTTAGCTTACTGTCGCCTGAACTATGTCTTGGCACCAAGTGGTTGTACAATATTTGCATGGTGTCTCCAGAATAAAATTGATGAAACCACAGCTAGCGTTGTATCGATTGGTTGTCATGCAGAGCTATGCTCCTGAGTACCAGTTCATAATGCAGGGTGCTTGGCGCCAACTGGGTAGTAATACAGAAATCACTAATTGGAGGTCAGTCGTATTTAAGCACCATACATATACTGTACATGACATGATGGCAAGTGACAATGCACTTGCAGTTAAAGGCATAGATGATGCATCACCAGTAACTAGGGAAACAAGAGAATACTCAAGCAATTATGCTTCACAACAAACAGAGATGTCACCCAGAAAAATGACCAACTCATATGCTGCCGAAGAATGCAGAACAAATATATGCATGAAAATTCTGTGAACAAAGTGGCGCATGCACCAGGAGATCAGTACTCTTAAAATTTTCATAAAAAATATAGTGGGTTATTATGCCAAATGCCGATTGACTGTTATGATGTGCTTTGCTCCTTGCTAGTGCACTATGTTTGACATTAACTAGGTAACACAAAAGGTACTAATTGGAAGACAAGTGTACTTTCATACAAACAATGGCAAGTGAGACTGCACATACAGGATACTGCACCGGAAACTCATGAAACAAGAGACAACTCAAAATGCCAACTCCGCTGCTAAACAATTCAAAACAAATGTATGAATGCAATACTGTTTCAAGAACACAACAAATGTGGGAATTGTTTCAACTTTTAACCAAACAGAACACTTCAAGATGATCAAGGTATTCATGTATTAAACGGAATCTTGCATCTGATGACATCTGTTTCAATATTTGATTTGCAATAACACAGGCGTAACAACAACAATGATACTACTAAACTACAAAGGGAGCAAGTCATGTAGCTGCAATTGGAGGTAAAATGTTCACTTCAGTATACAGAACAAATACATGTATGAAAATTCTGTGGACAAAATAGTGCATGCACCAGGAGATCAATACTCTTCAAGAATGCAGAACAAACATAGGGGGTTGTTTAAACCAAACACCACACTGTAAGACTGCTATTCAAGTGCTCTGTTCCTCACTAATGCAGTATACTTGGCATTAACTGGGTAACACAAAAAGTACTAACTAGAGGCCAATTGTACTTGCATGCGCAGGATGGCATGTGAGGCTGCAGATATGCATCACTGGAAACTCATGAAACAAGAGACAACTCAAATGAATTATGCTTCAGAACTAACATAGATAACCACTGAAAACAAGGCCAACTCAGCTGCTAAACAATGCAGAACGAATGTATGAATGCAGTGCTGTCTCAAGAAAGCAGAGAATATGCGGGGATTGTTTTGACCAAACAGAACACTTCAACTTCAATGATATTCATGTTTCAAACGAAATGTTGCACCTGATGACATCTGTTTCAATATTTGAGGTGCAATAGGACAGGCGAACCAAGAACAATGATACTACTAGCTTGAAAGGGATCAATCATGTAGCTGCAATTGGGGGGTAATTCACTTCATGGAAGAATTAGCAGTTCAAGACCGATCGACTCACACTTCCGGTTCTGATTTTCTTTGACGCGATGAGGAAAAAAACTAACAAGTTGAGTTGATAAATCCACAGCTAGCGCTGTGCCGATTGCTTGTCATGAAGTGTACTAATGCAGTATGCTTGGCATTAACTGGGTGTCACAAAAGGTACTAATAAGAGGCCAATTGTACTTGCATACACACGAATGGCAAGTGAGACTACACATACAGGATACAGAACTGGAAACTCATGAAACAAGAGACAACTAAAACGAATTATGCTTCAGAAGTAATATTGATACCGCCGAAAACATGGCCAACTCAGCTGCTGAACAATGCAGAACAAATGTAGGCATACAATGCTGTTCATGAAAGCAGAGCAAATGCGGGGATTGCTAGTTTGACCAAACAGAACACTTGAACATCAGTGGTATTCATGTTTTAAATGAAATGTTGCACCTGATGACATCTCTTTCGATGTTTGAGTCGCAATAGCACAGGCGAACCAAGAACAATGATACTGCTAGCTAGAAATGGAGCAATCATGTAGCTGCAATTGGGGGTAAATATTCACTTCATGCAAGCATCGGCAGTTCAAGACGACATATCAACCCACACATCATGTTCTGGTAATCTCAGGATGACGATAAAAAAATCTAACAAGAGGACTCGGACTGAATCTACATTGACCACTAGTATAGTCTAAAGAGCAACCACGTACGCATATCCCATTCCATAGGTTCATGTTGACAGACATGATCGACGAGGCACGGAAGTTCATCAGCAAGTCGATTCGAACCGATTCTACCGGGCAAAACTATCAGATCGATCGTGGAGAGTAAAGCTGAGGAACGTACGGCGTGGGGACAGGGGTGGGGAGGCCGGCGCGCGTGCTAGTCGTCCTGGACGTTCGCGGCATACCTCGCGGCGATCTCCATCTCCTCCGGGGTGAACTCGTTCTCGAGTCCGAAAGTCGCGAGGATCTCCTCGCCCGTCTTGCCCACCATCATGTCGCGGACCGCCTTGCGGCAGAGGCGGAGGAGCCGCTCGTAGCCGAGGTACTGGGCGGCCGCCATCACGGCCTCGAGGCCGACGACGTCGAGGGTGCTGACGAACTCGTCGTCCCAGTCCAAGCTGCGGACGTCGTCGTTCATCCGGTGGTGTTTAAGGCCGTACTCGATGACCCTGCAGAGGGTGCGCCCGTCGACGTTGGGGAGCGGGATGGTGCCGTCGTCGTCGGCGGCGCAGGCCTTGTCGGCGATGGCCTTGAACTGCTTCGCCACCTCCGCTGGCACCTCGAAGATGAGCCCGTCGCTGGACTTCAGCGGGACGATCTTGCCCTCGGCCGCCTCTGACTCCGCCGCCGCTCCCTTCCCCTTCTCCGCCGCCAAAGCCGCCGCTTCCACCCCCTTCTCCGCCGCCTCCGCCGCCACCGCCGCCGATCCCACCCCCTTCTCCTTCTCCATCTCCGCCGCTCCCTTCTCCTTCGCTTGCGCTCTCGCTTGCTTGCGGATGCCGGGCTGACGAGATCGGTGTGGTGTTGAGCGCTCACGGTGCAGACGGGCCGGAATGGTGAGTGGTGCGGGTGCGGAGCGGACATATACGCGCGCTTGACGGCCGTAACGGGTTAGGGTCGGGTCCCGGCCCGCCCGGTTCGCAGGCTGTTGGCTTAGCAAGCAAGCTTCCCACTGCCTGCCAAGTGGGTCCTGACTCGAGCCATGGTTAGTTTCTTCACTTTCTTGTGCTGCAAGAATGCTTACTCTAACTCGAAAGGTTAGTTGCTCGTCAGTTCATTTTTTTGACGAAAGTAGTGTGGCAGAACAATCCTATTTTGCATGCGAGCTTAAATACAACCAAGATCCTCTAACTTGTATTTGATGTACAACTTAAGTCTTTTTTTTTTTTGCGAAACACAGTACAATCAAAGACGCTCATACATACGCGCACACACTCACCCCTATGAACGCACACACGCACACCCTACCCCTATGAGCACCTCTAAGAGACTGCGTTGAAGAACTGATTCGACGGGTCTTGAGATTGACGAAGTCACCACAGACGCCTCGCTGTCGACGGGAACGTCGCCTCCCACTGAAGAATATTCCGCCTTTATGAGACACCAAAGTGTCAAATCTGGGATTTGAACTCTGGTGGGCTGGGGGTGCCACTGCCCTCCTAACCATCCAACCACAGGTTGGTTCTCATGTACAACTTAAGTCTCACAAGTTGCGAAATGTGAATCACTGAAACCGCGATCCTACAACTTGTACTGAGAGAGCAAACTGGTCCAAAATCAATCAAGAGCGGACAGGTTGCGTTGTAACTTTTGCAAAAAAAAAAAAAAACATTATAAATTTTCACATGTGTCATTGTTGCTACCTTGCATGCGGGTTCCACTTGCCAGTCGCTGCAGAAATAATCAACACTTGCAGTGCTACCGTCGCCGTTCGAACACGAAACCTGCAGTAGCGGAACAACCGGGCTGGCCACTACATCGGAATGAAGTTATAAGGGTTTTTTTTCACAAAAAATACAACACCACATGTCGGCTCCTAATTGATTTTGGACCAGTTTGCTCTCTTAGTAGAAGTTGTAGGACCGCGGTTTCACATTGCGCAACTTGTGGGACTAGTTTGCACATCAAATACAAATTGTGGGACCTTGGATGTATTTAGCTCTTTGCAGCGGGCTCTTAACATGATATAATGGGTCTAGAATGGGTCTCCAAAAGGTGATTCCAATATTCCGCAATGTTCGTGTAAGAACTTGCTAGAGCACTCCAATCAGCGACGGAGCTTGCCAGGATATTTGTGTGTGCAGGCGGTGTCAAACCACACAAAACCATGATTTTGGAGGCAAACGTCTCAATATTTTATTATAAGCCTTATACATTCTTTCTTCATTAATTTTCTAAAAGCTAGGGGGGCAGTGCCCCCCCCCCCCCCTACTTGTACATAGCTACTCGAGTGATCCCAATATTAGATGTCACTTTAGTTTTTTTAGTGAATTCATCTATTTTTTTACCCCCTCGTCTTTCCCCCAGTTGAGACACCAACATCCATGGTGTGGGGCAGTCAATTGTAGGCGTGGTCGCGCCCCTCGGTTGCTCCTACCCGCCGCTCTCTCCACTTTCTCCGTCGGGCACAACATCGCTCCTTCCACCTTTTACACCATCACCGCTTCTTCCCCCTTCTTACCCTCGTTCGTTGGCCGGACTGATGAGGCCTCAAATTCACTTGCTATATAGTCTGCTCATGGTGGACACTACGGGGCAACGAGCCGGAACGTTCTGCGTTGTGTTCAGGGGTTGGGACCAGATGGGTGTGGATTTACACTAGTTTTAGTATTTTGTTTAAAATTTTAATTTAAGTGAGTCTACCTTTATCCATATTTGAGTTTTTTGGAACTTTAATTTAGATTCCATCTTTAAAAATTATTTTAATTTTGAGGAATCTAAATAACCCCCTCGATCAATATATTTCGTCTGTGATTCACATGTATCTGGAGTCACTAAACATTTTTCATTCGCTTTTGTTGAGGGAGTATTTGATTTGTGCGTGAGGTGAGGGTATGCAAAGACTCATAGTCTTTGCTGGGAGAGAGCGTTCCATGGGCTCTGAGACGAAGAGCCCACTATAAAGGGCATGTTTGGTAGTTTGTAAGCCTTTTGGCTCGCATAGGAGGCACAGTTTTTGACTTGTTCGGTTTGCTGGGCTCATTCAAATTGTTACATCGCACAGTTCTCAAAGCATCCTGTGCATCTGAAAGAACGTCTAAATCGGCCGGTTATAGCTTAAGCTCACTCTCCGTGTACCTACTCCATGAAAGGATCGTATGCCGCACCTCGAGGGGGGGGGGGTGAATAGGTGCTAACCAATTTTTAGTTCTTTTTCAAATTAGGCTTGACACGAAAGGTAAATTCTCTAGATATGCAACTAAGTGAATTTACCTATATGACAAGGATATCAACTAAGCAAGGTATAGCTACGCAATAGTAGATAGAGTGGGATAGAGGTAACCGAGAGTGTAGCACGCGATGACACGGAGATGATTCCCGTAGTTCCCTTCCTTTGCAAGAAGGTACGTCTACGTTTGGAGGAGTGTGGTTGCTACGCAAGCCAAACCAACGACCACGAAGGCTTCACTCAGATCTCCCGTGAGCAACGCCACGAAGGCCTAGCCCACTTCCACTAAGGGATTTCCTCGAGGCGGAAACCGGGCCTTTACAAAGTTCTTGGGGCACACATCCACAACCAAATTGGAGGCTCCCAAGTCTGTAACAATACAACAATCAACAACAACACATCAACAACAAATCAACTAGGGAACCAAATAGGAACACTAGCATGAGATCCTCAAACAAGAGAGGGGGAAATGAAGAACGCTTCGGTGAGGATGTAGATCGGTGTCTTCTCCTTCTAATCCCCAAAGATCAAGAGCTTTGGTTGGGGGAGGAAGGAGATCTTGCAAATCTTGACTTTCTTGAGGTGGCTCTAATGGAGGTGGCTTGGCGATTTCTTGTGTAATGATTGAGCAAGCAACCAAGGTAGAAGAAGGGGGTATTTATACCCCCTCTCAAAAATGAGCCGTTGTCTGCTTCGGGGCCGGATAATCCGGCCTAAGTAAGGGCCGGATAATCCCCCACGGATAATCCGGCCTTCGGAACAAAACCGTGACAAAATCCGGCCAAAAGTCCGGCCCTATGCCGCAGAAGCTTTTCTTCCGAGTCCTTAGCCAAAAACGGGGGCCGGATATTTCCAAAATATCCGGCCCGGATAATCCGGCCCCGGTACAATACGGGACATTATCCGGGCAAATTTCCGGCCCCACTACTGCGCCGCTTTCCCTCGAAGACTTAGCCAAAATCGGGGGCCGGATATTTCAAGAATATCCGGCCCGGATTATCCGGCCTGGCCATACTTTTCCTGTTATCTTTTGACAGACCGACCAAATCCAACACACGCAAATATGAAACTATGTAATCCCTGTACCACTTAATCAAACATTAGTGTATCACATATATTGACATCAAACGCACAAAACATAATGCAAGAGATGTTCTTTCAATCTCCCCTTTTTGGTGTTTGATGACAATATACGGATTTGCCAAGGAATCACAATAGAGACAAGCATGATGGCGAGACATAGAGGCACTCCCCCTACATGTGTGCATATAAGTAATTTGCATTTGAATACAAATACACAACACATAGGAGTATGGTGCCTCAACATAAGAGATATCCAACATGAGCTCTAACAAAAGACATTGACACATATGAGGTTGAGATAGGAAGCAAGAAATCATACCCATGTGTAGATATATAATGCGGAGATATAGCATCACACACAATGTAATATCCTTGATCTCAACAAATAGAAATCCGAAAACCATAACAATGTCTCACACCACATAGCACATAGTTTTGAACGGCACACAAACAAACCAAATAGTTCAACTAAAAGGGGAACACAAGCAATATAAGAATGATAAACGCATATGCTTGTGCCCAAACCATGCAAATCCCCGAGAATCCTAATAGAACACTTCTCCCCCTTTGGCATCGAGACGCCAAAAGGGGACAAGCGCGATGCTACACGTCCCATGAGAATCACTCGGAGGCATCATCATCATCGGACTCGTATGGCACTTCCTCTTCTTCTTCTTCCTCATCAGTGTCAGGTGCATCCGGAGAGCGGCGAGAGGTGTTGGACCTTTGAAGGCAATCATCAAGATCACTCCATGGAACTCGTGCTTGAGTGCCAACCACTGTAACCCTGGTGAGGCTGGAGGCCGAGGCGGGGGTCCTTGATCACCACTAAGCTTGTGAAGAATAACCGCCCGAGTATGCTTAATCTCGAACGCTCTCGGCTAGCCGCATAGTTCTCCTTATGGATCTCAATATTCATGCAAAGGATATAGCGCCGGAACCAACTAAGCCGGGTCACTTGCTTCCTCATAGCCGGGACATCATGATGACGAGCAGGAGCAAAACCACTAGAACGAGCATCACCCATGAAGGAGTCGGGAGCGAGGAACAGTCGAAGAGACTGGCTTCACCTTGTAGGCCTTCTTGACATGGTGCGTCACCAACGGGTACCCACTCAAATCTTCACCAACCACAGCCACCGAGTTGTTTATGAGAAGCTGGATGTAGGGAGCATAGGGTATGGAGGTCCAGGAGACCATGGCATCATGGATCTCATGGAAGATAAAATCCATGATATCAAGAGTGAAGTTCCGTTCCTCATTCCCATCACGAGCACACTTATAGCTGAGGTGCATAAGGTTCACAAGGACACCTCGGATAGCATCATTGTTACCACCACTTGGGCAAATGGTTGCCCGAAAGAAGCGAAGCAACTGATTGTATATGGGAAGCAGCCCCTTAGTATAACCAATTTTCCCAGCTGAGGTATAGAGCTGCGCAAGAGCATTCTTATCTATCGGTTGTGGTCCATGAAGACGACGACCCCCCTCAACAGGAACTCCAAGAAAACCAACAAGCTGGCGAAGAGTGGCACCTGCAGTGAGAGGAGCCAGTCATCCATTCCATAGTGTGTTCCTCATCTTTCTTGATCGCCAAAGTGGCAAAGAATTGCTTCACCAAATCTGGGCTATAGTCACATTGAATCTTCATGATATCATGCAAACCCAACCTTCCAGCTACCCAGATGGCATCTTCAAAGTGATTGTTTTCAGCCGAATGTCCACATCAATAGCTTGCATGGGTCTCAGCTTCTTCATGGGCTCATATATGTCCTTGTAGATGAATTCCTGCTCAATGCACCAGTATCTCCTGCCCTCAATCTCTTCATCCCTTGGGACATCTTCATACCAGTTCTTCATGCGAATAGCGGAATAGGAGACTGGGTCCATGGTCTTGTAGTTCTCCCTCACTTCCTTGTTCTTCCGCCTTGCGGTGACGGACTTGCGAGGTGCATTGGTTGCAAACTCGTCACTAGAACGATCATGCCTTGAGCGTCTCCGACCACCCCGAGAAGCACTACCTGTGAGAAGCAAAGGCGGGTAGCAAAGGAAAGGTAATGCTCATAAGTCATGTAAGATACAGTAATACACTCGAGAAGCATGCTATAAGTCGGTACAAATCTAGACATGATAGATTGAAGCAAACTGCAGTGGCGATGAAGCTCCAGGCCGGATAATCCGGGGTCCCCTGGGGGCGGATAATCCGGCCCGGCCGGATAATCCGGCCGGCTCGGGGGGCGGATAATCCGGCCCTGCGAGATGTGCAGTTTTCCAATCAAAAACTTGTCTAAGACTAGATCGGCCTCATAGCATGCAAGAGGAGTACACTACACACGATTTGGAACAACTAGACACCAATTCCACCAAGAAAATAGCACATATAAAACACAACATCTAGGGATAGAGATTGTGAATCATACCCACATCCATTGTGGAAACCGCTTGGAGGAGAAGGTAGCTAGGGAGGAGATCCACCCGATCCACCCAAGAACTCCGAGAGGGGGCGGACGGAGCGACTCCGGCGGCTTGAGGAGGAAGAAGGGGGGCGCGTGGGGGAACTGATTGGTGTGCCAACCGTTCACCCCGCGGCCTCCCTTAGTCTTCCCGCAAAACGCCCAGGCCGGATAATCCGGCCCAAAGTGAGGGCGGATAATCCGGCCCGGCCGGATATTCCGGGGTGCCAGGGGGGCGGATTATCCGGTGTTCTGGAAGATTCCAGAATACCGTAAATCCAACCTATCTTTAGTTGGATATTTGCGAAACCATATGTGATGTAATAAACTATCACGTCACATATGAGATGCATATTTACCAATAAGATGGGGCAACCTAGATCATCCGACCGAGAAACCTCAAACTCCAAGTTTTTACCAAACATGACAAATGAGCAAGATGGAAGTGGCTTATTGGAGAGAGTAGGCTTAGGTTTAGAGGGTTCAAACTGTTAATGGTACATGATCACTCAAGTTTGCAAGATATGAGCAAATAAGGCCAAACTTGAGTGATTTCCCATAAGAACATGGAGTTGTCAAATAAGAGGCAATAAGATCCAAATAACTCCAACTCTTCACAAAGAAGAGTGTGGTGGCCTAGGCCACCATATATGAGTGTTGTGGCATGGCACCGCGAAGATATATCTTGGGTCCAAGCCACTACTCATCATTGAAGCTCACATATCAACATATGATATAAAGAGAATGATTTCTTAATGTTGGCATTATGGGGGGAGGGATAGCTGATACGTCTCCAACGTATCGATAATGTCTTGTGTTCCATGCCACATTATTGATGTTATCTACATGTTTTATGCACACTTTATGTCATATTCATGCATTTTCTGGAACTAACCTATTAACAAGATGCCGAAGTGCCGATTCTTTGTTTTCTGCTCGTTTTTGGTTTCGAAATCCTAGTAAAGAAATATTCTCGGAATTGGACGAAATAAAAGCCCAGAGGCCTATTTTCTCACGAAGCTTCCAGAAGACCGAAGACGAAACGAAGTGGGGCCACAGGGGAGCCAAACCCTAGGGCGGCGCGCCCCCCCCCCCTTGGCCGCGCCGCCCTGTCATCTGGGGCCCCTATGCCGCCTCTCGACTTGCCCTTCCGCCTACTTAAAGCCTCCGTGACGAAACCCCCGCATGCGAGAGCCACGATACGGAAAACCTTGCGAGACGCCGTCGCCGCCGATCCCATCTCGGGGGATCCAGGAGATCGCCTCCGGCACCTCGCCGGAGAGGGGAATCATCTCCCGGAGGACTCTACACCGCCATGGTCGCCTCCGGAGTGATGAGTGAGTAGTCTACCCCCGGACTATGGGTCCATAGCAGTAGCTAGATGGTTGTCTTCTCCCCATTGTGCTATCATTGTCGGATCTTGTGAGCTGCCTATCATGATCAAGATCATCTATATGTAATTCTATATGTTGCGTTTGTTGGGATCCGATGAATAGAGAATACTTGTTATGTTGATTATCAAAGTTATGCTTATGTGTTATTTATGATCTTGCATGCTCTCCGTTACTAGTAGATGCTCCGGCCAAGTAGATGCTTTTAACTCCAAGAGGGAGTACTTATGCTCGATAGTGGGTTCATGCCCGCATTGACACACGGGACGATGTGACGAAAGTTCTAAGGTTGTGTTGTGTCTGTTGCCACTAGGGATAAAACATTAGTGCTATGTTCAAGGATGTAGTCACTAGTTACATTACGCACCATACTTAATGCAATTGTCCGTTGCTTTGCAACTTAATACTGGAGGGGGTTCGGATGATAACCTCGAAGGTGGACTTTTTAGGCATAGATGCGGTTGGATGGCGGTCTATGTACTTTGTCGTAATGCCCAATTAAATCTCACTATACTCATCATGATATGTATGTGCATTGTCATGCTCTCTTTATTTGTCAATTGCCCAACTGTAATTTGTTCACCCAACATGCTGTTCGTCTTATGGGAGAGACACCTCTAGTGAACCGTGGACCCCGGTCCAATTCTCTATACTTGAAATACAAATCTGTCGCAATACTTGTTTTTACTCGTTTTCTCTGCAAACAATCATCTTCCACACAATACGGTTAATCCTTTGTTACAAGCAAGCCGGTGAGATTGACAACCTCACTCGTTTCGTTGGGGCAAAGTACTTTGGTTGTGTTGTGCGGGTTCCACGTTGGCGCCGGAATCTCCGGTGTTGCGCCGCACTACATCCCGCCGCCATCAACCTTCAACGTGCTTCTTGGCTCCTCCCGGTTCGATAAACCTTGGTTTCTTTCCGAGGGAAAACTTGCTCGCTGTGCGCATCATACCTTCCTCTTGGGGTTGCCCAACGAACGTGTGAAATACACGCCATCAAGCATATTTTCCGGCGCCGTTGCCGGGAGATCAAGACACGCTGCAAGGGGAGTCTCCACTTCTCAATCTCTTTACTTTGTTTTTGTCTTGCTTAGTTTTATTTACTACTTTGTTTGCTGCACTTATATCAAAATACAAAAAAAATTAGTTGCTAGTTTTACTTTATTTGCTGTCTTGTTTGCTATATCGAAAACACAAAAAAAATAGTTACTAGCATTTGCTTTACTTATTTCATCATGTTTCCTTTTAATTTTACCACAAAGAACATACCGGTAGGACGTGGGTCTATAGTTGGGAGAAATAATATAGAAGAATTCTTCAACCATGTTAGTACCATTGAAAATTTTGAAGATAGACACTTGGTAGACCTTGCGCCTACTTATGAAATTGCTGCTGCGCATTTAGTTCGCTTGTTGGAAACCAAATTTGTTAATCTTAATCCTATAATCCAACACATGTTTTTCACACTTGGTGATATGGAAGAAGGGAAAAGAAAGATTTTGTTTTAGAAACCCTTCTTAGAGAATTTGGTGGTCTAGCAAGAGAAGCTAGAAAGGTCTTTGCTAAATTTAATATGCTTGGTTCTCCTACTAATTTTGTTAGTCTCCTCGAAAAGATGGATATGGATAGAATAAGATACACTAATAATATTGATGATGGAGGGGAGATCAAAGCACCAATACCATGCAAGCTCCTAGCTATGAATGATGCACTAGAAAATAATTATGCTTGGCTTGTTCCTGAAAATTTGTTTGATGAGAGTAGCACGCCTAAGACTAATGAAAAGGGAGATGCTAAAACTTATGTATCTAATATAATATGCCTGGTTGAGAAGAGCCCACACCCCGCTGTAGAAGTACCACCCTTTGATAATACTTGAGATACACTTTCGCGCCTAGGCTGAAAGGCGTTAAAGAAAAGCGCTTATGGGAGACAACCCATGTTTTTACCTACAGTACTTTGTTTTTATTTTGTGTCTTGGAAGTTGTTTACTACTGTAGCAACCTCTCCTTATCTTAGTTTTGAGTTTTGTTGTGCCAAGTTAAGCCGTTGATAGAAAAGTAAGTACTAGATTTGGATTACTGCGCAGTTCCAGATTTCTTTGCTGTCACGAATCTGGGTCCACCTCCCTGTAGGTAGCTCAGAAAATTACGCCAATTTACGAGCATGATCCTCAGATATGTACGCAACTTTCATTCAATTTGAGCATTTTCATTTGAGCAATCTGGTGCCATTTTAAAATTCGTCAATACGAACTGTTCTGTTTTGACAGATTCTGCCTTTTATTTCGCATTGCCTCTTTCGCTATGTTGGATGAATTTCTTTGATCCACTAATGTCCAGTAGCATTATGCAATGTCCAGAAGTGTTAAGAATGATTGTGTCACCTCTGAATATGTCAATTTATATTGTGCACTAACCCTCTAATGAGTTGTTTCGAGTTTGGTGTGGAGGAAGTTTTCAAGGATCAAGAGAGGAGTATGATGCAACATGATCAAGGAGAGTGAAAGCTCTAAGCTTGGGGATGCACCCGGTGGTTCACCCCTGCATATATCAAGAAGACTCAAGCGTCTAAGCTTGGGGATGCCCAAGGCATCCCCTTCTTCATCGACAAATTATCGGGTTCCTCCCCGAAACTATATTTTTATTCGGCCACATCTTATGTGCTTTTTCTTGGAGCGTCGGTTTGTTTTTGTTTTTGTTTTGTTTGAATAAAATGGATCCTAGCATTCACTTTATGGGAGAGATACACGCTCCGCTGTAGCATATGGACAAATATGTCCTTGGTTTCTACTCATAGTATTCATGGCGAAGTTTCTCCTTCGTTAAGTTGTTATATGGTTGGAATTGGAAAATGATACATGTAGTAATTGCTATAAATGTCTTGGGTAATGTGATACTTGGCAATTGTTGTGCTCATGTTTAAGCTCTTGCATCATATGCTTTGCACCCATTAATGAAGAAATACATAGAGCATGCTAAAATTTGGTTTGCATATTTGGTTTCTCTAAGGTCTAGATAATTTCTAGTATTGAGTTTGAACAACAAGGAAGACGGTGTAGAGTCTTATAATGTTTTCAATATGTCTTTTATGTGAGTTTTGCTGCACCGGTTCATCCTTGTGTTTGTTTCAAATAACCTTGCTAGCCTAAACCTTGTATCGAGAGGGAATACTTCTCATGCATCCAAAATACTTGAGCCAACCACTATGCCATTTGTGTCCACCATACCTACCTATACTACATGGTATTTTTCCGCCATTCCAAAGTAAATTGCTTGAGTGCTACCTTTAAAATTCCATCATTCACCTTTGCAATATATAGCTCATGGGACAAATAGCTTAAAAACTATTGTGGTATTGAATATGTAATTATGCACTTTATCTCTTATTAAGTTGCTTGTTGTGCGATAACCATGTTTACTGGGGAACGCCATCAACTCATTGTTGAATTTCATGTGAGTTGCTATGCATGTTCGTCTTGTCTGAAGTAAGGGCGATCTACACTGAGTTGAATGGTTTGAGCATGCATATTGTTAGAGAAGAACATTGGGCCGCTAACTAAAGCCATGTCCATGGTGGAAGTTTCAGTTTTGGACAAACATCCTCAAATCTCTAATGAGAAAAGAATTAATTGTTGTCAAATGCTTAAAGCATTAAAAGAGGAGTCCATTATCTGTTGTCTATGTTGTCCCGGTATGGATGTCTAAGTTGAGAATAATCAAAAGCGAGAAATCCAAATGCGAGCTTTCTCCTTAGACCTTTGTACAGGCGGCATAGAGGTACCCCTTTGTGAAACTTGGTTAAAGCATATGTATTGCGGTGATAATCCAGGTAGTCCAAGCTAATTAGGACAAGGTGCGGGCACTATTGGTACACTATGCATGAGGCTTGCAACTTATAAGATATAATTTACATGATGCATATGCTTTATTACTACCGTTGACAAAATTGTTTCATGTTTTCAAAATCAAAGCTCTAGCACAAATATAGCAATCGATGCTTTTCCTCTATGAGGACCATTCTTTTACTTTCAATGTTGAGTCAGTTCACCTATTTCTCTCCACCTCAAGAAGCAAACACTTGTGTGAACTGTGCATTGATTCCTACATACTTGCTTATTGCACTTATTATATTACTCTATGTTGACAATATCCATGAGATATACATGTTACGAGTTGAAAGCAACCGCTGAAACTTAATCTTCTTTTGTGTTGCTTCAATACCTTTACTTTGAATTATTGACTTATGAGTTAACTCTTATGCAAGACTTATTGATGCTTGTCTTGAAGTGCTATTCATGAAAAGTATTTGCTTTATGATTCACTTGTTTACTCATGTCATACACATTGTTTTGATCGCTGCATTCACTACATATGCTTTACAAATGTAGGACTATGCCGCCGGAGGTTCAAAATGGGTACTTGATAGTGGATGTACAAGTCATATGACCAAGTGAATCCCCCAAGTGAATCCCCCAATGAGGTCAACTCCTTGACGAGGTTCTTGATCCTTGAAAACTTCCTCCACACCAAACTCGAAACAACTCATTAGAGGGTTAGTGCACAATATAAATTGACATATTCAGAGGTGACACAATCATTCTTAACACTTCTGTACATTGCATAATGCTACTGGACATTAGTGGATCAAAGAAATTCATCCAACATAGCGAAAGAGGCAATGCGAAATAAAAGGCAGAATCTGTCAAAACAGAACAGTTCGTATTGACGAATTTTAAAATGGCACCAGACTTGCTCAAACGAAAATGCTCAAATTGAATGAAAGTTGCGTACATATCTGAGGATCATGCTCGTAAATTGGCATAATTTTCTGAGCTACCTACAGGGAGGTGGACCCAGATTCGTGACAGCAAAGAAATCTGGAACTGCGCAGTAATCCAAATCTAGTACTTACTTTTCTATCAACGGCTTAACTTGGCACAACAAAACTCAAAACTAAGATAAGGAGAGGTTGCTACAGTAGTAAACAACTTCCAAGACACAAAATAAAAACAAAGTACTGTAGGTAAAAACATGGGTTGTCTCCCATAAGCGCTTTTCTTTAACGCCTTTCAGCTAGGCGCAGAAAGTGTGTATCAAGTAACATCAAGAGATGAAGCATCAACATCATAATTTGTTCTAATAATAGAATCATAAGGTACCTTTATTCTCTTTCTAGGGAAGTGTTCCATACCTTTCTTGAGAGGAAATTGATATTTTATATTACCTTCCCTCATATCAATAATAGCACCAACAGTTCGAAGAAAAGGTCTTCCCAATATAATGGGACAAGATGCATTGCATTCAATATCCAAGACAACAAAATCAACGGGAACAAGATTATTGTTAACGGTAATGCGAACATTATCAACTTTACCCAAAGGTTTCTTTGTAGAATGATCAGCAAGATTAACATCCAAATAACAATTTTTCAGCGGTGGCAAGTCGAGCATATTATAAATTTTCTTAGGCATAACAGAAATACTTGCACCAAGATCACATAAAGCATTACAATCAAAATCTTTAACCTTCATCTTAATGATGGGCTCCCAACCATCTTCTAGCTTTTTAGGAATAGAGGCTTCGCGCTCTAGTTTCTCTTCTCTAGCTTTTATGAGAGCATTTGTAATATGATGCGTGAAAGCCAAATTTATAGCACTAGCATTAGGACTTTTAGCAAGTTTTTGCAAGAACTTTATAACTTCAGAGATGTGGCAATCATCAAAATTCAAACCATTATAATCTAAAGCAATGGGATCATCATCCCCAATGTTGGAAAAAATTTCAGCAGCTTTATCACGAGCGGTTTCAGCAGTTTTAGCGAGTTTCGAGCAGTTTTCGCGCTTTGCATTAGAAGTGGAAACATTGCTAACACCAATTCTTTTATTAGTATGAGTAGGAGGTGCAGCAACATGTGTAGCATTAGCATTACTAGTGGTGGTAATAGTCCAAACTTTAGCTATATTCTTCTCTTTAGCTAGTTTTTCATTTTCTTCTCTATCCCACCTAGCACGCAGTTCCGCCATTAATCTTATATTCTCATTAATTCTAACTTGAATGGCATTTGCTGTAGTAACAATTTTATTTTCAATATCCCTATTAGGCATAACTTTTGATTTCAAAAGATCAACATCGAAGGCAAGACTATCAACTCTAGAAACAAGAATATCAATTTTATTGAGCTTTTCCTCAACAGATTTGTTAAAGGCAGTTTGTGTACTAATGAATTCTTTAAGCATGACTTCAAGTCCAGGGGGTGAATTCCTATTATTGTTGTAAGAATTTCCATAAGAATTACCATAGCCGTTGCCATTATTATAAGGATATGGCCTATAGTTGTTACTAGAATTGTTCCGGTAAGCATTGTTGTTGAAATTATTATTTTTAATGAAGTTTACATCAACATGTTCTTCTTGTGCAACCAATGAAGCTAACGGAACATTATTAGGATCAATATTAGTCCTATCATTCACAAGCATAGACATAATAGCATCAATCTTATCACTCAGGGAAGAGGTTTCCTCAACAGAATTTACCTTCTTACCTTGTGGAGCTTTTTCCGTGTGCCATTCAGAGTGGTTGATCATCATATTATCAAGAAGCTTTGTTGCTTCACCAAGAGTGATGGACATAAAGGTACCTCCAGCAGCTGAATCCAATAAATTCCGCGAAGAAAAATTTAGTCCTGCATAGAAGGTTTGGATGATCATCCAAGTAGTCGATCCATGGGTTGGGCAATTTTTAACCGAGAGATTTCATTCTTTCCCAAGCTTGAGCAACATGTTCAGTATCTAATTGTTTAAAATTCATTATGCTACTCCTCAAAGATATAATTTTAGCAGGGGGATAATATCTACCAATAAAAGCATCCTTGCATTTAGTCCATGAATCAATACTATTCTTAGGCGAGAGATAGCGACCAATCTTTAGCTCTTCCTCTTAATGAGAAAGGGAACAATTTTAGTTTAATAATATCACCATCTACATCTTTATATTTTTGCATTTCACATAGTTCAACAAAATTATTAAGATGGGCAGCGACGATCATCGGAACTAATTCCGAGAAAATTGATCTTTCATAACAAGATTCGAGTAAAGCGAGGTTTAATTTCAAAGAATTCTGCTGTAGTAGCGAGTGGAGCAATAGGTGTGCATAAGAAATCATTATTATTTGTGGTTGTGAAGTCACACAACTTAGTATTTTCAGCGTTGGCCATTTTAGCAATAGTAAATAAAACAAACTAGATAAAGTAAATGCAAGTAAACTAATTTTTTTGTGTTTTTGATATAGCAAACAAGACAGTTTGGGAAGTGGAGACTCCCCTTGCAGCGTGTCTTGATCTCCCCGGCAACGGCGCCAGAAAATATGCTTGATGGCGTGTATTTCACACGTTCGTTGGGCAACCCCAAGAGGAAGGTATGATGCGCACAGCGAGCAAGTTTTCCCTCGGAAAGAAACCAAGGTTTATCGAACCGGGAGGAGCCAAGAAGCACGTTGAAGGTTGATGGCGGCGGGATGTAGTGCGGCGCAACACCAGAGATTCCGGCGCCAACGTGGAACCTGCACAACACAACCAAAGTACTTTGCCCCAACGAAACAGTGAGGTTGTCAATCTCACCGGCTTGCTGTAACAAAGAATTAACCGTATTGTGTGGAAGATGATTGTTTGCAGAGAAAACAGTAAAAACAAGTATTGCAGTAGATTGTATTTCAGTAAAGAGAATTGGACCGGGGTCCACAGTTCACTAGAGGTGTCTCTCCCATAAGACGAACGAGCATGTTGGGTGAACAAATTACGGTTGGGCAATTGACAAATAAAGAGAGCATGACAATGCACATACATATCATGATGAGTATAGTGAGATTTAATTGGGCATTACGACAAAGTACATAGACCGCCATCCAACTGCATCTATGCCTAAAAAGTCCACCTTCGGGTTATCATCCGAACCCCTCCAGGTATTAAGTTGCAAAGCAACGAGACAATTGCATTAAGTATGGTGCGTAATGTAACTAGTGACTACATCCTTGAACATAGCACTAATGTTTTATCCCTAGTGGCAACGAGCACAACACAACCTTAGAACTTTCGTCACTTGTCCCGGTGTCAATGCGAGCATGAACCCACTATCGAGCATAAGTACTCCCTCTTGGAGTTAAAAGCATCTACTTGGCCGGAGCATCTACTAGTAACGGAGAGCATGCAAGATCATAAATAACACATAAGCATAACTTTGATAATCAACATAACAAGTATTCTCTATTCATCGGATCCCAACAAACGCAACATATAGAATTACATATAGATGATCTTGATCATGATAGGCAGCTCACAAGATCCGACAATGATAGCACAATGGGGAGAAGACAACCATCTAGCTACTGCTATGGACCCATAGTCCAGGGGTAGACTACTCACTCATCACTCCGGAGGCGACCATGGCGGTGTAGAGTCCTCCGGGAGATGATTCCCCTCTCCGGCAGGGTGCGGGAGGCGATCTCCTGGATCCCCCGAGATGGGATCGGCGGCGACGGCGTCTCAGTAAGGTTTTCCGTATCGTGGCTCTCGGTACTGGGGGTTTCGTCACGGAGGCTTTAAGTAGGCGGAAGGGCAAGTCAAGAGGCGGCACGGGGGCCCGCACCATAGGCCGGCGCGGCCGGGGGTGGGGCGCGCCGCCCTAGGGCTTGGCCACCCCGTGGCCCCTCTTCGTCTCGTCTTCGGTCTTCCGGAAGCTTCGTGAGAAAATAGGCCCTCGGGCTTTTATTTCGTCCAATTCCGAGAATATTTCTTTACTAGGATTTCGAAACCAAAAACAGCGTAGAACAAGAATCGGCACTTCGGCATCTTGTTAATAGGTTAGTTCCAGAAAATGCACGAATATGACATAAAGTGTGCATAAAACATGTAGATAACATCAATAATGTGGCATGGAACACAAGAAATTATCGATACGTTGGAGACGTATCAAACCCACGTCCGCCTTTCCGAATAGGCACATCGCACTTTACGTGGTGGTCCCCGAAAAGTCCACCACATACAAGTTGTGTTCGCGATACCCAACGAAAGCGACTTTTAGAGTCTTGCTCCACAAGAGGACCACAATATCATTATCAATAAAAACGGCGAAACCCATCTTGCCAAGGGCGGAAACGGAAAGCAAATTGTAACCAAGGGTTTTGACAAGCATGACATCCACAAGAGTAATGTTGTGTGCAACCACAACCTTGCCAAAACCCAATACCTCGGATGTAGAATTATCGCCAAAGGAGACGGTGATATCATTTATGTTAGGCCTCAACTCCTTGACGAGGTTCTTGCCGCCGGTCATATGACTTGTACATCCACTATCAAGTACCCATTTTGAACCTCCGTGGCATAGTCCTACATGAGATCAATTCTTGGATTTAGGTACCCATTTCGCAATGGGTCCTCTTTTGTTAGCAACAAGGGTCTTTGGGACCCAAATAGACCAAGCAATATAACCATCATATGGGCCAACATATTTAGCATAAACATCACCATAATAATCTTTAAATAAAACATAGTGAGGGTTAGCAATTCCCGCATCATCATCATTCATGGTGTTGCCCTTGGAGGCTTCACCATTAGTGACTTCTTTCTTCTTTTCTTGTGCGGGCTTGGCCTTTTGCTTGTTTGCCTTCTTTGCCTTGGCTTTAAAACCAAGGCCCTCCTTCCCATTGTTTGATCTTTGCTTACTCAAAAGATCATCCAAAGAAAGGTTACTTTGGGGAGAGGAGGCCTTAGCAAGTTCATCCTTCAACCTAGAATTTTCCTCAACAATATTTGCATGATCACATAGAGGAGTAGAGGAACTAGGCACATCATATGTAGCAAGCCTAATTTGAAGTTGCTCAAACGACTTGGATAGGAGAGTGTATTCACTCTTCAAAGCTTTGTGAGCTTTGTCTAGTTCATCTAGATCCTTCACAAGTTTCTCATGATCAACCCCAAATTGGGCCTTTTCCTTTGTAAACACTTTATTCTTAGCCCTAGCAAGATCTCTAGCTTTAGTGAGCTTGTTAATTTTATCTTGAGGCTCTTCAATATTTTCTAACCTCTCTTCAAGAGAAGCTATGGTTTCTTGACATTCCTCAAGAGCATTTTTAAGAGCATGGATTTCGAGAGAGTCTTCTCTCTCTATTTGACCCTTTTTCTCAAGCATAGCACTTTGTTGAGCTAAACGAATCATGAGGTTTGAAACATGCTTTTTAGTGTTACCTTGTAGGTTGAGAATGAAATCATCAAAATCTAGCATTTCTTGTTTCACTTTTAGACTAGCATCATCAACCCCTAGTTCACTAGATATGTTAGGTATAGAGGGGTTGGGAGATGATACCTCGGAGGATTTAGCCATGAGGCAACTTTCTTCCTCCACAAGGATGACCTCATTGGGGGATTCACTTGGTGATGAAGAGTTAGTGGAGAGGGAGGCAAGAGCGACCAATCCATTGGAGGATGCATCTTCTTCATCATCAACATCATCATCTCCGGAGGTATACTCTTCTTGAGTTGATAGCACAATGGATGTGTCCAAGGAGGACCTCGCCATGAAGCAATGTGCATTCTTGATAGGAGGGTTCTCATTGGGAGATTCAAAGAGAGATGAAGAGGGTATGTTGGTGGTGACGATGGCGGCCAATTCCTTTGAGCTTTCTTCATCTTCATCACCACTAGAACTTTCAACTTCATCGGATGAATATTCTTCCCTTGTTACTAGCACAACTCTTGAGGGCCTCTTGCCCTTCTTGGTCTTGTTGTTGTAGAACTTCTTGTTGGGGGCTTTTGAATACTTGCCCTTGGTGTCCTTGCTCTTGTCCTTGGGAATGAGCCTTCCATTATGAAGCTCTCTATTTTCATAGGGGCATTCGGCAATGAAGTGGCGCTTGTCATCACAATTGTAGCAAGATCTTGTCTTTGGACCAAAGCTAGTGAAACCACTTTTGTTGTTCCTCTTGATGTTGTCTTCCTTGGCCTTGGAGGGATCAACCCAAAAGGATTTTGCATGGAAGGCCATGTGATCATGGTAGTGGCATTGCAAATCTTCCGGATAGGACATACTCCACGATGCCCTATAAGATTCTTGAGGAATCACTTCTTCACCGGAGTTGACCACCAAGGCAAGATTGGAACCTTTTGCCATTCCAAGAGCACGATTGCGAGAATCATGAGAGGTTTCTTCAAGCACCTTGAGAGCTTGCATCTCGTGCACGACTTGTTGAGAGGTGAGAGAGGAATAGCATTCCCTTCCCACAAGAGTCTTGACATCAATGGGAGCAAATGGCATCATGCATTCAATGTACTTCTCCTTGATCCAAGTGTCATTGATGTGGGTGGCACCAATAAGCCGGAAGGCATCGGCAACCGTGACAAGTCTTCCATACATGAGTTCATGATCTTCATCCGGTAGCCTCAAGAATCCTTCGGCTTTATTCTTAAGAGCATTATACTTGTTCCTCCTTGTGCTCTCACTTCCAATGCAACTAGCGGCCAAGCCGTCCCAAGCTTCTTTGGCGGTGGTGTAGTTCCGGACACGATGCAATTCCGGAGTCCCCACACTAGTTTGAATCATGTGAAGGGCGGTGTTGTTGAGTTGACTATCAACTCGCTTCTCTTCTAGTCAACTTGTCGGGGTTGTATGGCTTGAAGCCCTCCAAGATGATTCTCCATAGTTCATTGGAGGCACTACAAACATGAGAGCGGAACTCAAATTGCCAAGTATCGAAATTATCAACGGAAAACTTAGGTGGGTCACCCCGAATGTTTAAATGTGGAAGGGGAACCGGTATATCGGGAGATAGGAAAGGTGGAGCTACTCGATTGTAGCTTTCACCTCCACTAGTTCCCCTAGGAGATGCACTGGTAGATTTGAGAGTGTTTAAGTTATCACCATCCACGGGTTTGGTAGATGAGGGTAAGTCCGAAGCCTCTCCATCATCTAACGCACCCGTGTCTTTTACCTCTACACTAGGAGCCTTGGGAAGGGCCGGAGCCAAAAGCTCGGCAATCATCTTTTTCATGCTTTCCATTTGGGCTTCCATGGAGGACTTCAATGAATTGAAGTCTTCCACGGAGACCGACTTGGCGGCCCCTACCGAGGGCTCCTCGTCCGGCATACTCTTAGGCGGTTAAGCCCGAAATAAGAGCCGAGGCTGTGATACCAATTGAAAGGATCGTATGCCGCACCTAGAGGGGGGTGAATAGGTGCTAACCAATTTTTAGTTCTTTTTCAAATTAGGCTTGACACGAAAGGTAAATTCTCTAGATATGCAACTAAGTGAATTTACCTATATGACAAGGATATCAACTAAGCAAGGTATAGCTACGCAATAGTAGATAGAGTGGGATAGAGGTAACCGAGAGTGTAGCACGTGATGACACGGAGATGATTCCCGTAGTTCCCTTCCTTTGCAAGAAGGTACGTCTACGTTTGGAGGAGTGTGGTTGCTACGCAAGCCAAACCAACAGCCACGAAGGCTTCACTCGGATCTCCCGTGAGCAACGCCACGAAGGCCTAGCTCACTTCCACTAAGGGATTTCCTCGAGGCGGAAACCGGGCCTTTACAAAGTTCTTGGGGCACACATCCACAACCAAATTGGAGGCTCCCAAGTACGTAACAATACAACAATCAACAACAACACATCAACAACAAATCAACTAGGGAACCAAATAGGAACACTAGCATGAGATCCCTCAAACAAGAGAGGGGAAATGAAGAACGCTTCGGTGAGGATGTAGATCGGTGTCTTCTCCTTCTAATCCCCAAAGATCAAGAGCTTTGGTTGGGGGAGGAAGGAGATCTTGCAAATCTTGACTTTCTTGAGGTGGCTCTAATGGAGGTGGCTTGGCGATTTCTTGTGTAATGATTGAGCAAGCAACCAAGGTAGAAGAAGGGGGTATTTATACCCCCTCTCAAAAATGAGCCGTTGCCGCTTCCGGGGGGCCGGATAATCCGGCCTAAGAAAGGGCCGGATAATCCGCCCCCCCGGATAATCCGGCCTTCGGAACAAAACCGTGACAAAATCCGGCCAAAAGTCCGGCCCTATGCCATAGAAGCTTTTCTTCCCGTACTTAGCCAAAAACGGGGGGGCCGGATATTTCCAAAATATCCGGCCCGGATAATCCGGCCCTGGTACAATACCGGGACATTATCCGGGCAAATGTCCGGCCCCCTACTGCGCTGCTTTCCCTCGAAGACTTAGCCAAAATCGGGGGCCGGATATTTCAAGAATATCCGGCCCGGATTATCCGGCCTGGCCATACTTTTCCTGTTATCTTTTGACAGACCGACCAAATCCAACACACGCAAATATGAAACTATGTAATCCCTGTACCACTTAATCAAACATTAGTGTATCACATATATTGACATCAAACACACAAAACATAATGCAAGAGATGTTCTTTCACTCCATACACCCTTTCTTCGAATCAACACAACCATACTCCGAATCAAAATAAGCTGTATGTGAAAAAAATGCGTGTCGATGATATGAATTAATTCCGACAATCGGTTTCAAGTTTCATTAGTCGTAAATTGTCAATTTCGTGTATGAATTTTTGAGCTATTTTTGCCAAATTCGTCGCACACGCTCAACCGTTTGAAATTTCCTTTGAGGGGTAGGTTCACCTCATCAATCCGCATGACTCTCGTGTTGAAAGGTTTTGTTTTGGTGGACATACACGGATAGATAAATGACTCAATAGTCAATAGTATACTGTAATTCGTATGTGATTATATTTTGGAGTACTCTTGCTCAACTTCTCACTTGCCATCTTCATGGATGGGTGACCTGGTGATGATAGGTGAGAAGTGAGAGGTGATAATCCATGGTGGTGGCTATCCTCATCGTCGGTGGCGGCATGGTGTCAGGCTTCATGGAGGGAGACATGGCGTCAGGCTTCGTGGTCGGCGACGTGGTGCTTTGACCAACGTGACGGTGGTGCCAAGGTGATGTTCGTCTTCGTGGTCGGCGATGTGGTGATGATTGTGACCATCGTGATCGGTGGTGTCATGGCGGTGTTCGGCAATGTCGCCGGCGACATGGTGATGCTTATGACCAGCCTTAACGGCGGTGTCATGGTGGTGGTCGGCGACGTGGTGATGCTTGTGACCGGCGTGATTGATGGTGACATGGTGGTGTTCGGCGACATGGTGACCTCCTCACTCGTATCAAGACCGTCTTTCTCGCCCAAAAACACCTGATCACCCTATGGAAGAAGCAAGAACTAACTAGCCACAGAAAGTGCAAATATGATCCCACAATATCTCACTTATAGTTCATCAACTTTTTTATGAACTATAAGTGAGATATTAGCAGGAATACTAGCCGCGCACTGTGGTTAAGACAACGACGAAAATGTTCTGCAACATCAATACTTAGCCAATGGGTTTCCGAAAGACCACCTATTTGTTCGTTTACCAGGTGCAACACTAAATCATAAATTAGCTCTACCAAGGATTGTAATGCATTTGGCGCTGATTTTCCACCTCCACTCAACTAGGAAAGAAGTACGCATTGCTGACTGACTGTTTGAACGATCCTAGTTACTACTACCTCTGGACAGAAAAAATTGACGCATCCACATGCCAAAAGCATGCACGGGCAGACCTCCCTCCGCGTCGATTAAATCCGACCGGAGGGAGTAGTAGCTAATCGATCAAGTCAGAGTAGGGTGGCCGAGAAGCACTTCCACTTTCTCTGAGCTCCCCGTACAGTGGCACATCACCGGCCTTGCCTTAGTTCTCTTCTCGTTCAATGTTGTCTTTTCAGCATTGATGGAAGCAAAATAGTTCGATTCGAGAATGATAAAAAGAAAACAATGGTGTGGCACGCATAGATGTCAGCCCTTATGTTTAGGTTCATGGTCTCCGCTGACGAAAGGATCTGGGTTTGGTTAACATTGGTACTGCCATGTTCACCTCGTCCCATCAGATGGCTGCAGGTATTGTGACCGGGAACCATATGGGCATGTAACAACATCGAAGAGATCACAGCACCAGATTTAGCATGATGCTCATGCGGTAAAATTGACTCTTACCTTCGTCTAAGACGAAGGTCTTGAGAACGTGCAGCTGGCTACCAACTATCTTACGAGTTTGTTCGACGTGTCAATAATAAGGAGAAGGATCGCTCGATGTGTGGATCGGTAATTCAAGGCAACAAAAAGTTGATCTCCTTTTCGGTTTGCTCTACCGTTCATGTTTAACACGAGTAGAATGTTGCCGCTCATCTTTTAGCTCAGTCTAGCGGGTCTAGTGAATGTGTGGCAAGGTGTGCCTCTGGATTGTATTCGGGAACAATTTATATTGGTACTATATTTTTTAATTGTATATTGACATTATGTTTTTTCTAACATGGTATTTACTATATTGGCATTATGTTGATTAAGAAATGGACCCCGCCCCTACCCGCAACGCAAGAGAGGGCCCGGCCGGCTTGCGACGCGTGGCCTGGACGTGACGTGAGCATGGCAAGTCGCCGACTAGTCCTCCCCTTTCCCTCTGACCACGCACCGCTTTTCTCATTTCTTTTCGCCTCGGAATATTGTTTTGGGTTCGAGAGACCTCACCGGAAGGAGACCTCACCAGCGAGAGCCTCTGCCTCTGGGGATATTTTCATCTCGCGCCTCGAATCCTCTCCGAATCCATCCTGTCGGCAGGAGAGCTCCAGGGATCTCGCGCGGCGTTCGGGCCGCGGTGCTGGTCAGCGCTCGGCAGCACGGCCGCCCGACTCGTCGCTGCCGCGCCGCCGCTCGCGACAGTAGCCTTCAACGTGCGTGTTTTTCTTTCCGCCGATGTTTTTGGGGGGCTTCGTTTGGTGTTGCTGCGTGTGATCCTCTCCTCCTTTGCTTCGATCATCCGGGTTCAGTATCGGGGGCTGGCTGTCTCTCTGCTTCGTGCGGGTGCTTTTGTTTTGGGAGCACTTCGCGGGCCGCCGCGCTGCGCTGCGGCAGCCTTCATCTGGCTGGATTTTCCTCAAATTGTCTCGGTTCATTTCGTGAATTCACTCGATTTCTACGGTTTCCTTCTTCGCAGGGCGATGGCGGGGTACCTGAACGACGACTTGGAAGACCTGGAAGACGACTACGTTGACTTCGACGGGTTTGGCGTCTCCGGCAGCAGCGGCGGCGATCCCTCGAACCCGGTATGTATGGTCAATACGTTGTCGATAATCAAGGCACAGCGTGCCTTCTGTAAGCACGAAATCAAATGGATTATCAGGTGATTTTAGGTCTGTTTTGAACAAAATCAATTAGTAATTAGGAGTTCACTGACTGAATGTCTCATACTGTATACAGACATGATTAAATGTTGCAACAGCTCGTAAGGTAGGATACCAACAAGACAATGAAACTGACGGATTTCCTTGCAAGTGGAAATGGTTGGCGTCAAAAGGAATAGTTAGTGGCAAGACCAATTTATGTAGAGAACACGAAAATGGTACATCACTAATTGAGGCGCATACATATGGACCAGTGACATGCTTGATGGCAACAAGCCAACGACTTCTTCGTTGAAAAAAAAAGCCAACGACTGCAACACCTTCAAAACAATAATGCAGGAATATGAACCTAGATATATGTGGTTCCTAAGCCATACTGTTAGACTGTTAGTGCTCTTTCATATACTACAGTAGCCTTTTCGGACATGTTACTTTATGTGCTGGTAGACTAACAAGGATTGTTTTGTTGTGGCACAACTGTATTTTTCCTTGATTTCCACTCAATATTACTCCAACTTTTTTTTTTTGTGTTGTAGAATAAGCACAAGAATGATACTTCAGCCGTGGAGCATAGAAATGGTAAAGACATGCAAGGAATACCATGGGAGAGGTTAAAGTACAGTAGAGATCAGTATCGCGAGATGAGGCTGAAGCAGTACAAGAATTACGAGAACCTCTCGAGGTCACACGAGGGGTTGGATATGGTGAGATTTAGTGTTCTGCTCTTTGCCGCTTCTGCATGATTGGCATGTTCTACTAACGACTATGGGTGGAAAGGGGCTCTGCATGTTGGTTGTGATGATAGTATAATTTTTATCTGTCCCTATTAAGTATGAGTTATGGTTTGACAAAAATCGTCTTCGCATCCACTTACTCTGACAGCTAAAGAATTAAGTTATATGTAATTCTGTAATAACACTCTAATATTTACCATTTACAACCTGTGTTTTTAGAACATGAGCATTCCATACTCACGAGCTAAGGTTGCTGACTTTATTTGTTTTCTAATGTGGTGTTACTATGGATGTTGTTGGTGTCAAATAATTTGTTAATATTGTTAAAAATGTCTCACGTTCACAAAATATAGAAGAAAAAAACTCAGAGTAGTATTCTAAATCAGGTGGCATTTGTTTGGGTGATGCCATAGCCTGCCCTACCAATTTTTGCCATCTATTGGCTAGCCGAAAATCTGCAAGAGATTCCTTGACCCTTTGTTGGTTAAAATTTACTGTGAAGGGATGTGAGAAGAGCGGAAAGATTCTCATAAATAACATTTTTTTTTTTGTAAACTAAGGGTAAGAGCCAAAATATCAAACGCTGTGAAAATTTTGATAGAGCAAATTTGGGCACCAGCCAGACATGATGTGCATACAATGCATGTGTATATTTGCTAGTGTTCAATAAATGCGAGAGAGCTCATTCGATGTATTACTCCTTGAAATACTGTGATTTTTTTTCTGTTCCACGTTTGCTTCTATTTCACACATTCGGCGTAGTCTACTTACTAAATAGTACTATGTATCAATGTCAAAAATGTTTTTAAGCAATCTTTTCACCCCCACATCTTAGCACAACTTGTTAGAGTTGTTTGTTCACTAAAAAATGGCCTTTGTTCTGGTATCTATTTCCAGCTCAACTACTGAGGTGGCACTGTAAATAATTTCAATTTAGTCTCCAGAACAACTCTCATGTTTGTGTACTAAATCAGTCTTTCAGTAACAGCATAAGAAATATCTGTTTATTTCTTGTATGGTTAAAAATTCTGGCAACCTTTGGCTGTAGGAGTGCAAACAAGTGGAGAGAAATGACAAGTTTTATGATTTCTGCTTCAACACAAGACTTGTGAAGTCAACAGTTGTGCATTTTCAGGTAATTGTCTCTTCTAGTTGTTTTATTGGTACTTTACATATGAATTTGAACACCAAAGGTGCTCAACATCATGTTCAATTAAGTTAAGTTTCACAAAGTTAGTGAAACTACTCACTACAGTCTACAGTTAGTTGAATTCTGTACATTCTTAAATGAAGCAGCATGCACTCAAACTGAGTGGAATGTTTTGCTTTTGCAACAACAACAGAAAATGATCATAAGCTGTTAATATAGCTACTCTCACTTACTGTTTAATATAATCCATTGCATCCTCACGTGTAGAAGAACTTCCAGTATCCACATCATATTACCGCATCTAGCATAAACCTGTTGAACTGCCCCCTCCCCTTTTCTTCTTTTGCATTATATGTCTTACTCTGTTTTGTAGATATTGTGAGATTCTTGAAGCTTTGACCGCTTTTAGGTGAAGCTTCTAATCCTCACACATGTTTATTTCATTAGTATAGACTGCAATTATAGAAGGGTAACACTGACTGCAGGTCGTTGTGAGTCGTTAGTAACTGAAGTTGTAGTTTTCATTTCTGAAATTCAGAGTCTTCTATATTAAGACAGAACTGCAATACAACTGTTTCAACAGGGTTTGTAAGCAGGTGATGAACATCCTCATTGGCTGGCACTGTTATATGACATCTTTGGAATATGCTACGATAGGTTGCTCTAGCAAGGATCGGTTAGATAATTCATATTCCCACTCCCTTTTTGGCAGCTTGAACATTAGCGAAGGGCTAACAAAATTTTATGCAGGAATATTTATGGTCCATAGATTTGTGCAGTTTCTGAATCTCTCCTCATATTGCGAATCGTTTTTCGGCAGGTTCTCAACTGCATGCATCTGATTATTCACATTGTTTTATGGTGATGGAAATGTGCTTTAATTTGCTATATTGCGATGCTCTTTTTGTTCTCTTTCTTAATGCAGTCATTGAGCAGATAATTCCAGTAATGTTTTAGGACCATAGAGAACTTAGGTCTTATCATCTTTCATTTATCAGTAGAATGTTGTCAAAGGTCTAATTGTCAGGACTCGGTTGGCTAGTCTCAACTTTGTGCTTTTTTGGGACATTAAGCAGCACTTGCAAATCATTGATCATATATTCTACTCCGAAGGTGCTGACCGTTTCAGGATATCTTCAGCTAAGGAATCTTGTGTGGGCCACGTCCAAGCATGATGTTTACACGACACAGAAAAATTCAGTGGTGCACTGGTCTTCTCTTCTTCGAAGAAGAAAAGAAGTGCTCAAAGTGGCAGGCCAAGTTGTTCCAAATCAGGTTTGCATCTCTTAAATAGTTAAATATACCGTTTTGTATGCTATGCCGTGTGAGGCTTTATTTATAAAGCCGGGCCAAGTGGCCTTCTGTTTAAAATATACCGTTTTTATTCGTTGTATATCCAAATTCCAATTTATACTCCCTGCTTTACAGGAGGGCCATGGAGCTCGGACAGTCCCCAGGGTGCAGATCAGCACAATGGCCCTAAAGAACAATCTCATGGTAGCTGGCGGTTTCCGTGGCGAACTGATTTTCAAGGTATAGTTTTCAAGATGCGCCAATTTTTCAGCAATTTTGTGCATCTTTTAGCTCATGGATCTTTTTATCGACAGTATGTTGGCAAGCCTGGGGTGGCATTCTGTACGAATGTCGCTGACGATAGAAATTCCATCACCAATGCTGTAGATGTGTACGAGTCTCCTAAGTAAGAACTTCACAATTTTGTTAATACTTTGATTTTTATTTTGTGAGCAATACATTACATGATTAACTGTCTGATTTTCCGTTCTCAAAATTTAGTGGCGCTACTCGAGTGACGGCTGCCAACAATGACTCGGCCGTCAAAACTTTTGATGCTGAGAGATGCAGCCTGCTCGGTCGCTTTACTTTTCCATGGTCGGTCAATGTGAGTAAATTCAAGTACTAAGTTAAGCTTTAAGTCCATATTACTCCGATGTGAAACATAAGATGTCATGGCCTTTAACAGAACACATCGGTGAGTCCTGATGGCAAGCTTCTTGCAGTTCTTGGCGACAGCTCTGACTGCGTGATAGCAGATGCTCAATCTGGCCAAGTACGTTAGCAGATCATCAGATCACACCTTCAAATTTCCATTCCACGCCTTGTGTAACCTTCTAACTCTCTTGTTACATTTCCAGGAAATAGCAACCCTCAAAGGGCACTTGGACTACTCATTCTCATCGGCTTGGCACCCTGGCTGTCACGTCCTGGCGACCGGTAACCAGGACACAACGTGCCGCCTGTGGGACATGCGCAACCTCTCGGCTTCCTTCGCTGTGCTAAAGGGGCGGATCGGCGCGGTCAGGGGCCTCAGGTTCTCATCAGACGGGCAGTTCCTAGCGATGGCAGAGGCAGCGGACTTTGTCCATGTGTACGACACACGGGCGTGTTACGCCTCTGTGCAGGAGATCGACCTTTTCGGGGAGATTGCGGGTGTGGCATTCAGCCCAGACACGGACGCACTATTCGTTGGGGTTGCAGACCGGACCTACGGCAGCCTCCTCGAGTTCAGCAGGCGGCGGCAGTGCGCTTACTTGGACTCGTACCGGTGACACCGGCACATCTATCCTGTCGCGGCTGTGCGTGTAAATGCTACTAGATGCGTACATATGTCAACTTCTCTCAGTTTTTGTAAAGTTAAAAGATGCAACTTGTGTACAGACGGTACAGAATTTGGACTTCTTCTGCTTCAGGTCAGCGGGTATAGAATTTGGTTCCAGAAGCCATCGCACTTGCAGTCTTGTGGCTTTGGGCGGTTTGGGAATAGATACTTGCCAACCAGGCAACTACTACCACAGTTGCTTTGGTTTCCCACATGACAGGATGACTCGAACCATCTCTTTCAGTTTTGCCAGCCAGGGGAATGTGCGAACTGCAAGTCTTCTCCACCGAATAAAGGCGTGCATGGTTCGTTTCAAGACAGCTACCCACTGATTAGCCACTAGGGCAACAAGGGAATGTCCATGGGAATATTGTAACTGATGCTCTGGACGTGCAATGCTGCAAGATTGTGATGCTGACTTCATGGTGGATCTAGATCGAAGCACCGGAACACGGTCATCTTTGTCAATAAGAGCCCCAACTCCAGTAGTCTCCTTGACATGGTTTGATCCAAGGCTTGATATTGGGCTTTGGCATGCATGATTGGCTTAAATGCCTTGATCCCCGCCACAGATTAAGTCTAGTGGGTTGAGTTGTATGGTGATGTATGGGCTCATCGAGAGTTTGTAAATATGTAAAATCTCTCTTCCGGGAAAAAGATTGCGAAGTACAAATCATGCCCCATTCAGAACTAAATTATCTATATTATCATTTCATTACCAAGATCTACCGTGCTAGAGTGCACAGTTTCTGTTGGTTTTGTTGGCGATGAAACTTGATGAAATCTGTCGACATCTGTGCAACGCGAATCGCTAAGCAGAAAATAACGGAGACATGCGCACTACCTAAACGCCGCTCTCTTCAATCACCGGGTTCGCATTTTTTGCCAGTTTACGGTATGGATCGCAGTCACTCTTGAGAGACAGTTACTAAATTGATATCTTGAAATGAACGCGAGTCAACCGATGCCTAATATTTGGCAAAGGACCATGTTACTGCTTCTCCATTACTACTTTCTTTGTAATAATAGAAACACATCACCTTCCGTCGTTGGTGGCTTTCCACGGCGGTCGGCGAGCCAGGGTGTACGCTTTGGTCCATGTGCGGATCTTACTGTTGAATTTTGAACTTCATGTTCAAGCGAATCAAGAGACCATGCATGTGTGTTGTTTGAAGGGCTGGGTTCGCTTTGGCCGGACTCCAGCTCTGGCTTTTCCGGGCTTCCGATTCGCTTTTCTCCAGAAGCAGCTACCTCGGTGCTTCGTTGGTTGACTCCGAGATTCTCCACATGCGTAGGAGAGCGAACAAGATTACACGAATACTATGTGCAAGGCAAGCTCGCATTTTTTCATGGCGATTGTGCCGCTTCGATGTAAAAGAAATTAAACACGTTAAGTGCATGATTTTAAAGAAAATCGGGAAATTATGTTGACATTTGGCTGGTGATTTCTCAAGTTTTGGAATCTTTAATGGGCTAAAGCCTGACGAACCAAAGATGTCCCGAGGTGGAAGCCTTTTTTTCTCTCTTGAAGAAGAAACAATGACGATATCCGAGAAAAAAAAACACCATTTAACTCTGTGGCGAAACTTCTACGAAAAATAAGCAAATGCAACACTTCCATGAAAATTCTCCAGCGTCATGGCTGTGGTGTCCATCTCCTCCGCCAGAGGTGGTTGGCTTGAGGCTAGGTTGTCGAATTGCAAGATTCTTCATCTAGCTCCGGCTGCGAGTCAGGAAGACATTGTTGCCGGTGAAAACTGAGACGATTGGGGGGCGATGGTGGTGTTCTGTGTTGTTACCTTATGAAGGCATCGCTGTGTGATACGTCTCCGACGTATCGATAATTTCTTATGTTCCATGCCACATTATTGATGATATCTACATGTTTTATGCACACTTTATGTCATATTCGTGCATTTTCTGGAACTAACCTATTAACAAGATGCTGAAGAGCCAGTTGCTGTTTTCTGCTGTTTTTGGTTTCAGAAATCCTAGTAACGAAATATTCTCGGAATTGGACGAAATCAACGCCCAGGGTCCTATTTTGCCACGAAGCTTCCAGAAGACCGAAGAGGAGTCGAAGTGGGGCCACGAGGTGCCGCCACCATAGGGCGGCGCGGCCCAGGCCCGGCCGCGCCGACCTATGGCGTGGGGCCCTCGTGTGGCCCCCACGTTGCCCTTCCGCCTACTTAAAGCCTTCGTCGCGAAACCCCCGATGCCGAGAGCCACGATACGGAAAACCTTACGGAGACGCCGCCGCCGCCAATCCCATCTCGGGGGATTCCGGAGATCTCCTCCGGCACCCTGCCGGAGAGGGGATTCATCTCCCGGAGGACTCTTCACCGCCATGGTCGCCTCCGGAGTGATGAGTGAGTAGTTCACCCCTGGACTATGGGTCCATAGCGGTAGCTAGATGGTTGTCTTCTCCTCATTGTGCTTCATTGTTGGATCTTGTGAGCTGCCTAACATGATCAAGATCATCTATCTGTAATGCTATATGTTGTGTTTGTCGGGATCCGATGGATAGAGAATACCATGTTATGTTAATTATCAAGTTATTACCTATGTGTTGTTTATGATCTTGCATGCTCTCCGTTATTAGTAGAGGCTCTGGCCAAGTTTTTGCTCTTAACTCCAAGAGGGAGTATTTATGCTCGATAGTGGGTTCATGCCTCCATTGATATCCGGGACGAGTGACGAGAAAGTTCTAAGGTTGTGGATTGCTGTTGCCACTAGGGATAAAACATTGATGCTATGTCTAAGGATGTAGTTGTTGATTACATTACGCACCATACTTAATGCAATTGTCCGTTGCTTTGCAACTTAATACTGGAAGGGGTTCGGATGATAACTTCGAAGGTGGACTTTTTAGGCATAGATGCGGTTGGATGGCGGTCTATGTACTTTGTCGTAATGCCCAATTAAATCTCACTGTACTTATCATGACATGTATGTGCATTGTTATGCCCTCTCTATTTGTCAATTGCCCGACTGTAATTTGTTCACCCAACATGCTTTTTATCTTATGGGAGAGACACCTCTAGTGAGCTGTGGACCCCGGTCCATTCTTTTATCTTGAAATACAAATCTGCTGCAATACTTGTTCTTTCTTGTTTTCTTGCAAACAATCATCTTCCACACAATACGGTTAACCCTTTGTTACAGCAAGCCGGTGAGATTGACAACCTCACTGTTTCGTTGGGGCAAAGTACTTTGGTTGTGTTGTGCGGGTTCCACGTTGGCGCCGGAATCTCCGGTGTTGCGCCGCACTACATCCCGCCGCCATCAACCTTCAACGTGCTTCTTGGCTCCTCCTGGTTCGATAAACCTTGGTTTCTTTCGAGGAAAAACTTGCTGCTGTGCGCATCATACCTTCCTCTTGGGATTCCCAACGAACGTGTGAGTTACACGCCATCAAGCTCTTTTACGGCGCCGTTGCCGGGGAGATCAAGACACGCTTGCAAGGGGGTCTCCACTTCCCAATCTCTTTACTTTGTTTTTGTCTTGCTTTATTTTATTTACTACTTTGTTTGCTTGCATTATATCAAAACACAAAAAAAATAGTTGCTAGCTTTACTTTATTTACTATCTTGTTTGCTATATCAAAAACACAAAAAAATTAGTTACTTGCATTTATTTTATCTAGTTTGTTTTATTTACTACTTGCTAAAATGGCCACCCCTGAAAATACTAAGTTGTGTGACTTCACAACCACAAATAATAATGATTTCCTATGCACACCTATTGCTCCACCTGCTACTACAGCGGAATTCTTTGAAATTAAACCTGCTTTCTCGAATCTTGTTATGCGAGAGCAATTTTCACGGTGTTAGTTACGATGATGCTTGCTGCCCATCTCAATAATTTTGTTGAATTGTGTGAAATGCAAAAGTATAAATATGTAGATGGTGATATTATTAAATTGAAATTGTTTCCTTTCTCATTAAGAGGAAGAGCTAAAGATTGGTTGCTATCTCTCGCCTAAGAATAGTATTGATTCATGGACTAAATGCAAGGATGCTTTTATTGGTAGATATTATCCCCCTGCTAAAATTATATCTTTGAGGAGTAGCATAATGAATTTTAAACAATTGGATAATGAAAATGTTGCTCAAGCTTGGGAAAGAATGAAATCTTTGGTTAAAAATTGCACTACTTGGATGATCATCCAAACCTTCTATGCAGGACTAAATTTTTCTTCGCGGAATTTATTGGATTCAGCTGCTAGAGGTACCTTTATGTCCATCACCTTGGGGGCGGCTACAAAGTTTCTTGATGATATGATGATTAATTACTCTGAATGGCACACGGAAAGAGCTCCACAAGGTAAGAAGGTAAATTCTGTTGAAGAAACCTCTTCCTTGAATGATAAGATTGATGCTATTATGTCTATGCTTGTGAATGATAGGACTAATGTTGATCCTATAAATGTTCCGTTAGCTTCATTGGTTGCCCAAGAAGAACATGTTGATGTAAACTTCATTAAAAATAATAATTTCAACAACAATGCTTATCGGAACAATTCTAGTAATAACTATAGGCCATATCCTTATAATCATGGTAACGGTTATGCTAATTCTTATGGGAATTCTTACAACAATAATAGGAATACACCCCCTGGACTTGAAGCTATGCTTAAAGAATTTATTAGTACACAAAGCTGCCTTTAACAAATGCTGTTGAGGAAAAGCTCAATAAAATTGATATTCTTGCTTCTAAGGTTGATAGTCTTGCCTCTGATGTTGATCTTTTGAAATCGAAATTTATGCCTAATAGGGATATTGAAAATAAAATTGTTACTACAGCAAATGACATCCAAGTTAGAATTAATGAGAATATAAGATTAATGGCTGAAGCTGACGTGCTAGGTGGGATAGAGAAGAAAATGAAAAACTAGCTAAAGAGAAAAATGTAGCTAAAGTTTAGACTATTACCACCACTAGCAATGCTAATGATTCACATGTTGCTGCACCTCCTACTATCAATAATAAAATAATTGGTGTTGGCAATGTTTCTACTCCTAGTGCAAAGCGCGCAAAATTACCTGAAGCTCGCTAAAGCTGCTGAAGCCGTACGTGATAAAGCTGCTGAAATTTTTTCCAACCTTGGGGATGATAATCCCATTGCTTTAGATTGTAATGATTTAGATTTTGATGATTGCCACATCTCTGAAGTTATAAAGTTCTTACAAAAACTTGCTAAAAGTCCCAACGCTAGCGCTGTAAATTTGGCTTTCACAAAACATATTACAAATGCTCTCATAAAAGCTAGAGAAGTGAAATTAAAACTTGAAACTTCTATTCCTAGAAAGCTAGAGGATGGTTGGGAGCCCATCATTAAAATTAGGGTCAAAGATTTTGATTGTAATGCTTTATGTGATCTTGGTGCAAGTATTTACGTTATGCCTAAGAAAGTCTATGATATGCTTGACTTGCCACCATTGAAAAATTGTTATTTGGATGTTAATCTCGCTGATAATGCTAAAAAGAAACCTTTGGGGAAAGTTGATAATGTTCATATTATGGTTAACAATAACCTTGTCCCCGTTGATTTTGTTGTCTTGGATATTGAATGCAATGCATCTTGCCCCATTATATTGGGAATACCTTTTCTTCGAACTGTTGGTGCTACTATTGATATGAAGGAAGGTAATATTAAATATCAATTTCCTCTCAAGAAAGGTATGGAGCACTTCCCTAGAAAGATAATGAAGTTACCTTATGATTCTATTATTAGAACAAATTATGATGTTGATGCTTCGTCTCTTGATAATACTTGATATACACTTTCTGCGCCTAGCTGAAAGGCGTCGCTTATGGGAGACAACCCATGTTTTTACTACAGTATTTTTGTTTTATATTTGAGTCTTGGAAGTTGTTTACTACTGTAGCAACCTCTCCTTATCTTAGTTTTGAGTTTTGTTGTGTGATGGCGTG
>NC_061514.1:278564916-278610245 GCF_022539505.1 Lolium rigidum | reverse complement strand
TCACGATCGGTTCCGGCGCCACGAACGGGCGGCACCTCCGTACTCGGTCACACGTTCGGTTGTTGATGAAGACGACGTCCACCTCCCCGTTCCGGCGGGCAGCGGAAGTAGTAGCTCCTCTTGAATCCGACAGCACGACGGCGTGGTGTCGGTGGCGGTGTAGAAGTTCGGCGGAGCTTCGCTAAGCAAACCGGGCAATATGAAGTGGAGGAGCAAAGCTAGGGTTTGGGAGGGGGTGGCCGGCCACTCAAGGGGGGCGGCCAAGCTATGGTCTTAGGGGTGGCCGGCCCCTCATTATATAGGTGGATCCCAAGTGTTGGTGTCCAAGTCTTCGAATAAGACCCGAAACCAAAACCTTCCATAGGAGGGGCAAACCTAGCCCAACTAGGACTCCCACCCAAAGGTGGGATTCCCACCTCCCATGTGGGGGTGGCCGGCCCCCTATGGTGGAGTCCACTTGGGACTCCACCCCCACTAGGGCTGGCCGGCCATGGAGGTGGAGTCCCTTGTGGACTCCACCTTCCTTGGTGGTTTCTTCCGGACTTTTCTAGAACCTTCTAGAACCTTCCATAGAACCTTCCGCGACATTTTATTCACATAAAATGACATCCTATATATGAATCTTATTCTCCGGACCATTCCGGAACTCCTCGTGATGTCCGGGATCACATCCGGGACTCAGAACAAATATTCCAACTTCATTCCATATTCAAGAACTACCATTTCAACATCCAACTTTAAGTGTGTCACCCTACGGTTCGAGAACTATGCGGACATGGTTGAGTACTCACTCCGACCAATAACCAATAGCGGGATCCGGAGATCCATAATGGCTCCCACATATTCAACGATGACTTTAGTGATCGAATGAACCATTCACAAACATTACCAATTCCCTTTGTCTCGCGATATTTTACTTGTCAGAGGTTTGATCTTCGGTATCACTCTATACCTTGTTCAACCTCGTCTCCTGACAAGTACTCTTTACTCGTACCGTGGTATGTGGTCTCTTATGAACTCATTCATATGCTTGCAAGACATTAGACGACATTCCACCGAGAGGGCCCGGAGTATATCTATCCGTCATCGGGATGGACAAATCCCACTTGTTGATCCATATGCCTCAACTCATACTTTCCGAGATACTTAATCCCACCTTTATAACCACCCATTTACGCGAGTGGTGTTTGGTGTAATCAAAGTACCTTTCCGGTATAAGTGATTTACATGATCTCATGGTCATAAGGACTAGGTAACTATGTATTGAAAGCTTATAGCAAATAACTTAATGACGAGATCTTATGCTACGCTTAATTGGGTGTGTCCATTATATCATTCACACAATGATATAACCTTGTTATTAATAACATCCAATGTTCATGATTATGAAACTAATCATCCATTAATCAACAAGCTAGTTTAAGAGGCATACTAGGGACTTCTTGTTTGTCTACATATCACACATGTACTAATGTTTCGGTTAATACAATTCTAGCATGATATATAAACATTTATCATAAACATAAAGATATAAATAATAACCACTTTATTATTGCCTCTAGGGCATATCTCCTTCAAAATTGTTATATGGTTGGAATTGGAAAATGCTACATGTAGTAACTCTAAAATGTCTTGGATAATTTGATACTTGGCAATTGTTGTGCTCATGTTTAAGCTCTTGCATCATATACTTTGCACCCATTAATGAATAAACACATAGAGCTTGCTAATTTGGTTTGCATATTTAGTTTCTCTAGAGTCTAGATAATATCTAGTATTGAGTTTTGAACAACAAGGAAGACGGTGTAGAGTCTTATAATGTTTACAATATGTATTTTATGTGAGTTTCTGTTGCACCGTTCATCCTTGTGTTTGTTTCAAATAACCTTGCTAGCCTAAACCTTGTATCGAGAGGAATACTTCTCATGCATCCAAAATCCTTGAGCCAACCACTATGCCATTTGTGTCCACCATACCTACCTACTACATGGTATTTCTCCGCCATTCCAAAGTAAATTTCTTGAGTGCTACCTTTAAAATTCCATCATTCACCTTTGCAATATATAGCTCATGGGACAAATAGCTTAAAAACTATTGTGGTATTGAATATGTACTTATGCACTTTATCTCTTATTAAGTTGCTTGTTGTGCGATAACCATGTTTACGGGGACGCCATCAACTATTCTTTGTTGAATATCATGTGAGTTGCTATGCATGTCCGTCTTGTCTGAATTAAGAGAGATCTACCACCTTTATGGTTGGAGCATACATATTGTTAGAGAAGAACATTGGGCCGCTAACTAAAGCCATGATTCATGGTGGAAGTTTCAGTTTTGGACATATATCCTCAATCTCATATGAGAATAATAATTGTTGCCACATGCTTATGCATTAAAGAGGAGTCCATTATCCGTTGTCCATGTTGTCCCGGTATGGATGTCTAAGTTGAGAATAATCAAAAGCGAGAAATCCAAAATGCGAGCTTTCTCCTTAGACCTTTGTACAGGCGGCATGGAGGTACCCCATTGTGACACTTGGTTAAAACATGTGTATTGCGATGATCCGGTAGTCCAAGCTAATTAGGACAAGGTGCGGGCACTATTAGTATACTATGCATGAGGCTTGCAACTTGTAAGATATAATTTACATAACTCATATGCTTTATTACTACCGTTGACAAAATTGTTTCATGTTTTCAAAATAAAAGCTCTAGCACAAATATAGCAATCGATGCTTTCCTCTTTGAAGGACCATTCTTTTACTTTTATGTTGAGTCGGTTCACCTATCTCTCTCCACCTCAAGAAGCAAACACTTGTGTGAACTGTGCATTGATTCCTACATACTTGCATATTGCACTTGTTATATTACTCTATGTTGACAATTATCCATGAGATATACATGTTACAAGTTGAAAGCAACCGCTGAAACTTAATCTTCCTTTGTGTTGCTTCAATACCTTTACTTTGATTCATTGCTTTCTGAGTTAACTCTTATGCAAGACTTATTGATGCTTGTCTTGAAGTACTATTCATGAAAAGTCTTTGCTTTATGATTCACTTGTTTACTCATGTCACTACCATTGTTTTGATCGCTGCATTCATTACATATGTTTACAAATAGTATGATCAAGGTTATGATGGCATGTCACTTCGAAATTATCTTTGTTATCGTTTTACCTGCTCCGGACGAGCGAGAACTAAGCTTGGGGATGCGATACGTCTCCGACGTATCGATAATTTCTTATGTTCCATGCCACATTATTGATGATATCTACATGTTTTATGCACACTTTATGTCATATTCGTGCATTTTCCGGAACTAACCTATTAACAAGATGCCGAAGAGCCGATTCTTTGTTTTCTGCTGTTTTTGGTTTCGAAATCCTAGTAACGAAATATTCTCGGAATTGGACGAAATCAACGCCCGGGGTCCTATTTTTCCACGAAGCTTCCGGAAGACCGAAGAGGAGTCGAAGTGGGGCCACGAGGTGCCGCCACCATAGGGCGGCGCGGCCCGAGGCCCCGGCCGCGCCGACCTATGGCGTGGGGCCCTCGTGTGGCCCCCACGTTGCCCTTCCGCCTACTTAAAGCCTCCATCGCGAAACCCCCGATGCGAGAGCCACGATACGGAAAACCTTACGAGACGCCGCCGCCGCCAATCCCATCTCGGGGGATTCTGGAGATCTCCTCCGGCACCCTGCCGGAGAGGGGATTCATCTCCCGGATGACTCTTCACCGCCATGGTCGCCTCCGGAGTGATGAGTGAGTAGTTCACCCCTGGACTATGGGTCCATAGCAGTAGCTAGATGGTTGTCTTCTCCTCATTGTGCTTCATTGTTGGATCTTGTGAGCTGCCTAACATGATCAAGATCATCTATCCGTAATGCTATATGTTGTGTTTGTCGGGATCCGATGGATAGAGAATACCATGTTATGTTAATTATCAAGTTATTACCTATGTGTTGTTTATGATCTTGCATGCTCTCCGTTATTAGTAGAGGCTCTGGCCAAGTTTTTGCTCTTAACTCCAAGAGGGAGTATTTATGCTCGATAGTGGGTTCATGCCTCCATTGATATGCGGGACGGTGACGAGAAAGTTCTAAGGTTGTGGATTGCTTGTTGCCACTAGGGATAAAACATTAATGCTATGTCTAAGGATGTAGTTGTTGATTACATTACGCACCATACTTAATGCAATTGTCTGTTGCTTTGCAACTTAATGCTGGAAGGGGTTCGGATGATAACTCTGAAGGTGGACTTTTTAGGCATAGATGCGGTTGGATGGCGGTCTATGTACTTTGTCGTAATGCCCAATTAAATCTCACTTGTACTTATCATGACATGTATGTGCATTGTTATGCCCTCTCTATTTGTCAATTGCCCGACTGTAATTTGTTCACCCAACATGCTTTTATCTTATGGGAGAGACACCTCTAGTGAGCTGTGGACCCCGGTCCATTCTTTTATCTTGAAATACAAATCTGCTGCAATACTTGTTCTTTCTTGTTTTCTTGCAAACAATCATCTTCCACACAATACGGTTAACCCTTTGTTACGAGCAAGCCGGTGAGATTGACAACCTCACTCGTTTCGTTGGGGCAAAGTACTTTGGTTGTGTTGTGCGGGTTCCACGTTGGCGCCGAATCTGCGGTGTTGCGCCGCACTACATCCCGCCGCCATCAACCTTCAACGTGCTTCTTGGCTCCTCCTGGTTCGATAAACCTTGGTTTCTTTCTGAGGGAAAACTTGCTGCTGTGCGCATCATACCTTCCTCTTGGGGTTCCCAACGAACGTGTGAGTTACACGCCATCACTGTGCAATGACTTTCCATCTCCTCGTGCTGCTCCGGGGGAAACCCTAGGAGCTGGTCTTCCAGAAAGGACGATGGCGACACGGTGATGTCGTTTTCTCTCTTGAGAGCATCGTTTGAGGAGCAACGGCGGTGGTCAGAGGTTGGAGGAGGAGATGTCAAGTCATGCCTGGATGACAGGTGCTACACTGAGTCATGCCTGTTCGGTAGGTGCTACGCACGACAAATCTTCCATGGTGGTTTTGACAGCAGGACTTGCAAAGGGGTATGCGGATCTCTGCCTATAAGATGGGCCAGTGGCTCGATGGAGGTGACAACTTCTGAAGCGAGGGAAAAGGTTCTCGCCAAGAGTCTGCTAAACTAGTTGTGAGCTCCTCTTTTCACCATATGGCGACTCAGGGATGCCCTCGGTGTTTAGTTTGATGGGGCATTTTTTTAATGTTTTTAGGGCAAATGTCTTGACAACATGTTAATTCACCCATTGTCGGGTTTGTAGGTGTTGAGTGGTGGTTTCGGGTTTTGTGATGTATAATCTTGAGAGATCCCTGTTGAATAAAGTTAAAAGTCATATGCATCACTTTGATGCAGGCTGGGGCTCCCCCATTTAGAAAAAAATGAAAATTCTCGTAGAATCGAGTGGGTTTTGTCTCTCTTTCTCACGGTTGATACCTCATCTCTTTAGGGTAAATCGAGTAACATTCATTTCCAAGTAAAAAGGCATTGTCGAGTCTATGAGATAAACTACGGCGAGATGAAAACTAACCAACTAAGCAACACTTGGTTCGCGATGACGACAATCTGTTGAGAGTGAGTACTATGGATAAGTGATTGGCCATGGACTATACTAGTGTAAGATGCTCATAATTAATTTATAGCTAGCAAGCAAGAGAAAACAGTTTCCATTAGTAGGAGTGCTCCGCGAGAGCTAGTGAAGTCGTCCAACCCAACTCCAACCCCTCATTGTGGAACCAACTATTGGTTGGGTGGTTACCAAAGTGGTTCTCTAGCTCCACCAAGGTTTAAACCATATGGTTGGCGCTTCTATATGGGTGGAGAACATAAAAGATGAGCACAAATACAAGCCTATATCTACAGGATACGTCGACCAGCAAACACGGAAAATTAACCGAACATCATAGAGATCCACAAAAGGCCTTTTGCTTGGCACGGCCGCCAGCCGACGTTGAAGAAGAACAACGAGGGCGGCCATCATCCACAACCAGCCCTTCTGAGGCTATTGGAAGGACCGCCGACACCGCTGCGTGCGAAACAAGGCCACCGCCTCGCCATCCGCGCCAAGACAACCTAACCTACCAAAAATGTTGGACCCTCTCACATCTCGCCGCGTGAAGCCAAGATCCACCGCATTTCCAAAGCCCACGAGATCCGGAGGCAGACCGACGAGTGGGCAAGCCTCCAGGTGTTTCGAAGGAGTTGTCATGACAGGCAGGGTTTATTGGCTGCTAATTTTCGAAGGAGTTGCCGGTGAAAACTGAGCTGATTGGGGTAATGGCGGTGTTCTGTGTCGTTACCTTGATGAAGGCATTGCCGTGCAATGACTTTCGATCTCCTCGTGCTGCTCCGGGGGGAAACCCTAGGAGCTGGTCTTCTAGAAAGGACGATGGCGACACGGTGATGTCGTTTTCTCTCTTGAGAGCATTGTTTGAGGAACAACGGCGGTGGTCAGAGGTTGGAGGAGGAGATGTCAAGTCATGCCTGGCTGACAGGTGCTACGCTGAGTCATGCATGTTCGGTAGGTGCTACGCATGACAGATCTTCCATGGTGGTTTCGACAGCAGGACTTGCAAGGGGTATGCGGATCTCTGCCTAGAAGATGGGCCAGTGGCTCGATGGAGGTGACTGAAGCGAGGGAAAAGGTGCTCGCCAAGATTATGCTAAACCAGTTGTGAGCTCCTCTTTTCACCATATGGTGACTCAGGGATGCCCTCCGTGTTTAGTTTGGTGGGGCATTTTTAATGTTTTTAGGGCAAAGGCCTTGACAACGTGTTATTTCACCCATTGTCGGGTTTGTAGGTGTTGAGTGGCGGTTTCGGTTTTTGTGATGTATAATCTTGAGAGATCCCTGTTGAATAAAGTTAAAAGTCACATGCATCACTTTGATGCAGGCCGGGGCTCCCCTATTTAGAAAAAAAATGAAAATTCTCGTAGAATCGAGTGGGTTTTGTCTCTCTTTCTCACGGTTGATACCTCATCTCTTTAGGGTAAATCGAGCAACATTCATTTCCAAGTAAAAAGGCATTGTCAAAAAGACCGGCATAAATCCAGGAAAATGGTAGTGTCGAGTCTATGTGATAAATTACTAATGGGAGAAGTTTTGACCACAAGAAACCTAACCAACTAAGCAACACTCGGTTCGCGATGAGGACAATCTCTTGAGAGTGAGTAGTATGGATAAGTGATTGGCCATGGGCTATACTAGTGTAAGCTGCTCATAATTAATTTATAGCTAGCAAGCGAGAGAAAATAGTTTCCATTCGGTAGGAGTGGTCCGCGAGAGCTAGTGAGTCCAACCCAACTCCAACCCCTCATTGTGGAACCAGGTATTGGTTGGGTGGTTAACAAAGTGGTTCTCTAGCCCCACCAAGGTTTAAACCATATGGTTGGCGCTTCTATATCGGTGGAGAACATAAAGATGAGCACAAATACAAACCTATACCAACAAACACATAAAATTAACTGAAGAGCACAAAGATTCACAAAAGGCCTTTTGCTTGGCACGGCCGGCAGCCGCCGTTGAAGAAGAAGAACGAGGGCGGCCACCATCCACAACTAGCCCTTTCGAGGTTATTTGAAGGACCGCCGACACCGCTGCGTGCGAAACAAGGCTACCGCCTCGCCATCCGCGCCGAGACAACCTAACCTACCGAAAATGTTGGACCTTCTCGCATCTCGCCGCGTGAAGCCAAGATCCACCGCATCTCCAAAGCACACCGACGAGTGGGCAAGCCTCGAGGTGTTTCGAAGGAGTTGTCATCACAGCCAGGGTTTATTAGCTGCTAATTTTGGTGGGATAATAATTGATGATAGAGATTGTTGGTTATAATGTGTGTGGAATCTATGTTTGTGTCTCCTAGACTGGATCGAAGAAGAAATTGAACGTCTCACTGAGTCACTGCCCAAGGGTCCCACACACACACACTTGTGGAGCCACGAGCCGACTGGTCTGTCCCTCCCACCTCGCTTCCTCGTCTCCACCAGTTGTTGCGCCGACGCCTCCGGGCCCACCGCCCAATTGCCACGCTTCCCGCGGAGACGCCGCGTGGGCCCCACCACCCCTCTGCGCGCCGCGCGCGTATTAAACGGCCTCCTGCCTCCTCCTTCCTCCTTCCTCCACCGCACCACCAGCACACGCACCACGCGCTTCCTGTGATCCCGCCGCCGCCCGCGCCGACCCTCCTCCGCCCACCGCCCGCCGTCGATCCAGGACCGCAGAGGTACGCGAGATCCTGCCTGCCCTGTCGCGAGATCTGATGATATTCCTTACTATGTGCTAGCCGTGCTGTTGTTATCACCTGGAGGCAGGGCGTCTCCAGTTCTGAGAACCACCTCGGGCGTTGTTCTTGGGCGGGTGGGATCTGGGTGATCCGGGGATTCAGGGGGAGGGATCCGTCTTCCGGCTGAATGGGTCGGCCCGGCAGCTTAGGGTGCAGATCTGACGGGGATGGTTCCCGGGGCTGCCCGCCCGTCAGAGTGCTGGATCTTGGAATGGTTGCCACCGACAGTTCATCAGAGTGGTGGATGATCCGTGTTTCCGAAACCAATTTTCTTTTCTGAAAAAATAGGAGCAACTCACCTCCCTCTTCTCCTCCGTGTTTGCTATGCACGGCGGGAAATCAAGGGACATCCTAGTTCAAATCGGGTTCAAACTGATCCTTCTGTTTGATTTAGCTACTAATTGAAAATACTAGTTGCTTCTGTATGTAAGCATGCCATGTTGTGGATATGCCTCGGCAAGGTGGGAAAAAAGAAGAAACACCTTTCGTCTACAACACTGCTAGGTGCTAGCCTTCCTATGTTGCCCTCTACGCAGTGGCAGGCCATTGGGCACTGCCATTTCTGGGCACCTCCAGAAAGAGTAGAGAACCTTGTCTGTACTTTTGCTGCTTTGAAATGACAAGACTGCGTGTCATCCTGCACAAGTAGTAATTTAACAGTACTATGATGTGGAATGCGTTGTATGTACTGGTATCAGATCAAACCTTGGTTTATAAGATCCAAGCAGAGTTAGTCAATGCAGGGCTGCAGGCTCTTCTGTCCTTGGCCCTTCTGATATAATCAATGTCAGACTGCTAGATGCTAATGCCAATATCCATCTTCAGTGTATAATTGGTGCCCTTGCAATGTTACATTTCTTCTGCGCTTCAGTTTCTGGGGTGCAATGTTACATTTCTTTTCGATTTCTGAGGTGCAAAATTTCAACTTTTCCTGCGTTAACTGAAGATTTTATGATTTTCAGCCATGGGCACGGTTGTGGATGCTCCCGCAGTTGTCACTGAGAATGAGGTGCGTGTATGTAATTGCTTTTCATTGCTCATTCCCTGGATATATTAGATTATTTCAACTTATTGCTGCAAAAGCCGAATTTCATCGTGAATGTTCAAAGTATTTTGTTTTCTGTATCAGTGGGCATGCTTGAATTTATTAAAACTTTAAACATAAAGCATTACAAAAGTATCTGACCTTGAGAAATTTATTAAAACTCTAAACTGAATCTCATTGTTATTCCTACTAACTTTCAGAACCATTTAGTTATTTGGAAATAGATGCACTGTATTGTTGTTGGGTACTTGGGTTCATGTTGAAGAAACTTATATCTTGTGCATATTGCCAATATAAATCTCGATCCATGAGTTACTATTTACAACACCTATATATAGTCATTGAAGTAAACACTACAATATAGTCTCACAGAGTCGGTGCCATTCATGATTTTTTTATGTCTTGTAGTTGAAACCGTGTTTTCATGCAGGAGGTTGCTGTGAACATGTTGGGTGACAAGAAAGTCACAGTTGTATTTGTTCTTGGTAAACTCTCATCGATTTTATTGCTGACCAACAAATATTATTAAACGTTATTACTTATTAGTATCTAAGTAAATAAACTTTCTTCTGTACCTGACCAAGAATTTACACGCAGGTGGTCCTGGAAGTGGAAAGGGTACACAGTGTGCCAACATTGTTGAACACTTCGGATTTACCCATCTTAGTGCTGGAGATCTTCTGCGCGCGGAGCTTAAATCTGGCTCTGAGAATGGGTATATTATTTTCTTCCCATTAAGTTTATTTGGAACTAGATTGTTCTGAAAATCGTATTGGTCATTGTACGCTTCTTTAATTAACCACTTGTAGGTTCCTATGTTTATTTCCACACTTATAATTTTGCAGAACTATGATTGAGAACATGATAAAGGAGGGGAAGATTGTTCCATCAGAGGTAACTATAGCGCTCCTGAAGGAAGCCATGATAAAAAATGAGAATGATAAGTTTCTAATCGACGGGTTTCCAAGGAACGAAGAGAATCGTGCTGCATTCGAGCATGTTGTAAGTTCATCTACTCTAACAATTCAAAAGTTCAGATCTTTCACTCTTCTCTAACAAACTTGCACGATAGTTCAGCATCCTCTTCCCGTGTCTACTGTGATGTACAGTACTTGTAAAGAATTGTAAGATATCTGATCGTGATACATTTTTTCAGACAAAAATTTCTCCTGCATTTGTGCTCTTCTTCAATTGTTCTGAGGAAGAGATGCAAAAACGTCTTTTGGGGCGCAATGAGGTTTGCTTCATCACTTATTTCCTTCTTTTTAGCATATGTATCCTTGTCAAATAACCGTTGTTTCTAACAATTCTTGCTATTTTGCAGGGAAGAGTTGATGACAACATAGAGACTATCAAGAAGAGATTCAATGTTTTTGCTGAATCCAGCTTGCCTGTAATTGAGTACTATAGAGCGAAGGAGAAGGTTAAAGAGGTACTACTGCACTTCCACGATGACTAATTACATGAATGGAATGCATGTCAACATAAAAGCAGGAACATTATAAATAGGACAGATGACATGATAGTCTGAAGAAATCATCCTTTGGAATTATAATAATCCTTTTTTTGATTGTTATGTGGTACTTAGGACTTCTGATAATTACGTCCGTCCTTTTGCAATGATAGTTACGGCTCTTCTTTTGGAATCTGTTCACTTTGATACTTACTGACCAACATGATGTTTTGTCAGATCAATGCTGCAAAACCGATTCCTGAGGTGTTTGAAGATGTCAAGGCTATTTTTGCCCCATACGCCAAGGTAATTTATTAAATTTTACTTGTTTTATCATTTGTTTGCTTGTAGCATTTCTGAATGTATCTTGTAACTCCTGCATGACTAAATAGTATGTTTGTTGTTACTACATGGCAAGTTGAATAGTTCTGCCCTGTCACCTGTATATGTCATGACACTCTTTTAATTTACATATAACATTATGTTATTATATATCAGGCTTCCTAGAACAGTATAAAGGACCAAAAGGTGATAAATGGAAGGATTTTATACAAGGTATACCTTAGCGCCCCTTTTATGCTTCATTACTTTCTTTTCATAGGCGGTTCTCATAAAGTCATAATTGGTGCAGCTGTTTACCTTTTTCCTTGTGACATAGAGCAATATAAGTTGGCTCTATTTGGCTGTGTGGTTGACTTGCAAAGAAGTGTTGACACACTTGTCTTCGATAATATTAGTAAGAACAACATTTGAATGGGGATATGCCAATTAGACAAATACACAATGACTGTCGTAGCAAATGAGAAGTTGAGAACTACCTCCTAGTTGAGAACTACCTAACCTGCATTGATCTCCTCAACTATGAGTCCATGTGCTATTCAAAAGTGATGATAGTTAGTTATACTGTACTTCACAGTAATATTTCTTATGAAATGTGCAATAAGCATTGTACGTAGCTTTGTGGTGAGACTACTCTTTACTCCAGAAGGCGTGCTCAGCTGCTTCTTCCACATGTTTCAAGCCCCAATCAGTGGAAACTTACGTATGGGATTCTGTAGCTGGATTCAGTTGACATAAATTTTTTGAACTCAAGTAAACCTAAATATCTTACTTTCATGGAAACAATTGACCTCTGCTTTTCAATTTCCACATAGCGTTTTTCAGATAGCTTAATTGCAGTCTAAAACTATCAACCTTAATCAAACTTTTTTTTGCCTGGAAGATGGAATAATTTTGTCAATTTATGACTTTGAATGAAATGAGTTTAGTGAGTTAATAGGATTATTGTTGCTAACCCATACTCACGTAGTCCCTGTTATGTCTTGCAGGTTTTGCTCAAGTTTGACATATCTGTGATTACAAACCCTTAATATAGATCAGACTCATCAGTAGGCAATTTGATTTGTTACCAGCAATAAGTAGGTCCGTTTGCCGCTAGTTCTTGTTTACCATTGTCCGTGTATCCTGTGGAGTGTACTTGTACCATTTGTGTAATTTACTGCATGTAAGGCCCGGACCTTGTGCCATGAATTATCGATTGGTTGTATTACAGAGAAGCAAACTGCTTTCACATTGCTTATAATCGATTGAGTTGTTCTGTCGAAGATATACACAGTTGCCACTTGCAAACATTTCGTGCAGTGTTGACGTTCCCTGCCGAGAAGATTTTGTTAGATGTATTTTGCGTGTTCGAGTCGTCTATCATGCTTATTACCAGATATTTTAATGTAAGGCGACCTCATAACCTGCAGCATTGGCTACATAACCTTATAAAGGGAAATGATTACCTTGTCAGGATGCAATAGCTTCACTGAAATACAACATCAAAGACGGTTCGGAAGCATAACAGGCGTCCAGTTCTTTTTGCCAGCTTAAAAATTAAGCTGCCCCCTCCCCAACTTCTTCCACAAGCCTCCTAGCTTATTTTTTTTTTTGAGAATTCGGCAGGTGAGCTGCACGATGTATTGATAGAGGAAGATTTGGCTCAGTTAATAAGGGAAACCGGGCCCAAAAACCATACAGAGCGGCCGAGTTTATAAGGGAAACCGGCCGAAAACCGCACAAACACCGGAGCCTCATCGCCCACACGAAACCAGACCGCCGACGACCAAACACACACCACCAAACCCGGAGCCGCTGCTCCGGCGTCCCCTGCTCGGAGGCGAGCCGAGCCGCAACGCCGCACGACATGGACGTCTTGTAGCCCAAACTACCAAGGCGACCACACACGACCACGAACGCCGCGCCAAAAGATCCGGGGCCGCCGCCCCGACATGCCGCCCACACCGACCGCCCCGTCGTGTAGGCCGGGCCGACGAGCTCGCTACCCACGTAGCACCAACACGCCACCCAAGCCTTGCAAGACCATGACAACACCCCATGGAGTCATCGCCGCAAGACCAACCGAGGCCGCCGCCTCGGCGCACGTCAACCGTCCGGGGCCGCCGCCCCGGCATCCTCCATCCTCGACGACAAGGCAACCATGCACACTGCCACGCATCTACCACACCACGAGGAGCACAGACTCCAAAAGCGGCGCCTTCAAGAAGGTAACAACACAGTGTGTCGCCGCCGCCCGCTCCGAGGAGCAAAGGTTTTCACCCGGAGAACGCAACAACTCGCGACAGCAGCAGACCAAGCTCCCCGATGAAGCCCTCAACAGGGAAAGATGGTACCCAGAGGCACCGCCGACATCGGCACCAATTGGTGCGAGGCTTTCACCCGGAGTGTCGATGCTGGTTGGCATGCGCAACGCAGGCCCTAGCAGCAGGCGTAGCCAGCCGAGCAAGGGATCTTGTCGCCGTCCACCAAACACGCACCAAACGCCCGGGAAGCGCACCTGGCAGACTGCCGCAGAGGCGGCAGATCCGGCCGCCGAGCGCCGAGCCGCCGGGAGCCCGTGCCACCAACCGTCGTCGCCTTGGACGCAGGCCCGCCGAAGCCCGCGATCGGGCCCGACCGCGGCAGACCCCGGGCCGCAGTGTCCCTCCCCGCCCGGACTCGCGCCATGGTCGGGCCGTCGGCCGGCGAGCGGGAGGCCGCAGCCGAGGCCGGCGAGGGGCGCAGGAGGGGCGGGCGGCGACGACGCCTCCGGGGCCCGGCACGACGTCTTCCCTCCGAGACGAGCGCGCGAGATCCCGAGAGGCATAGGGCCTCGCCGCCCCCTTCATCGGCGGCGGACGGCTTAGCCGCCGGCGGCCTCGGGAGACGACGAGGGAGCGGGGGGCTAGGTGGCGGCGGCGGGGAGCTAGGGTTGGGCTCCCCTGTCGCCTGGAGGAGGCGACCGAGGGGAGCGGGTGTGTTTTTTACACGGACTAATTTGGATCTACGTATCAAGCCTCCTAGCTTATTACTTGGAGCTTCTGAAATATTTTTCTCATCCCTAATTTAGAAGCTTTAAGTAATAAGCTGGATGGCTTATAGAAAAAGCTGAGAAAGGGCAGCTTATTTTTTAAGCTGGCAAAAGAATTGGGCCTTAATACTAGGTGAGCGATCAACTTTTCCTAACATGGGTAATATCACAGAAAATTCACTTACTGTCTTAACCTTAACTATACTCAAGCCAAAGCATTCAGGGCAATCACATACTAGGTGAGATCAGTAGTTGTTGAGGAGGATGTGGCCGCCTTCCTCTCCAGGCCGAAGATGGTGCAGAGCACCAGACCAGCACACGCATCAACCAGTTGAAGAAGACATGAGCGTGGGGCGAGCCTGGCGGCCGTGTTCGATCAGGGCGCTGAAGACAGCGGCCAGGTCATGGCTGCTCCAATCCTGGGCAGTGGCGGAGCCAGCAGGGTGAAAGGGTGGGGTAGGCCCTTACCCCACCCTAAAATTTGGCCCAACCCATATATTTTTGTATAAGAATATAATAAAAAAAATAAAAAATACTCAGCCTAAGCTTAGTCTGCCCCACCCTAATAAAATGGGCTGGATTCGCCACTAATCCTGGGAGGCAATGATGCGATTTAGTTAACCATTTTCCTTCCGAACTTGTACCATTATATGCGCAAACTGGGTTAACCATAAGATTAGTAGTGTTAGGAATGGTGGTTATTAAGGTTCAATCCACTTTAAACATTTTGCAAGGATGTCAAATACTTGCAAAGCTTGGCAAGCCGACTTGAACACTAGCTGCAGAAAAAATCATCACGACCTTCACTAAAAAAACAGTCAAAAGGATAATCAAAATTTCACAACCGTATGACGTAATAATAACATGAATCAACCTTAAGTTCAACAAGTCTATGCTCATGCGTGCACTTGAGCCCAACAAATTTAAAACATAAGTCTGACAAGTTCCAACATCAACAATCATGAACATGCAGCTTGTCAACATCAATATTCATACATGCACTTAGTCCAACAAATTCAGAAGAGAAGTTTCAATACATCAGTTAACACTAAATAGGATAAAATCGCCAAGAAAACTACACATTCCCCTCACAATCGTAAGGTTTGTGTCTCACTCGATTCGCAAGATGGACTAGCCAATGGGCAGCCCCTAACCAACAACAGTACTTAAACTGCAACTGAAGGACAAGTGGTTTATGTCATCTCTCTACTTATGTTAGTAGCTTTGTATCCGTGCTTATTTGCATCTCTGCCAGCTTGTGTTATTATTTTATTCTTAACTGCATCTCTTCATATGTGCTACTATTTTGCTAGTACTTAATCTGCAAATGTTCTTATATATTGAAAGTAGTAGATAGAGTAGAGCAACTAATAGATAAGAGCATGAAATATGCTGAGCTAAATGCACTACAGATTCATGTTAATTCTGTAGTAGATAATTTAATTGTCAACGTTACACAGAGAGCTATAATGCAGTAGTAGATAATTTAGTGTCTAATTCCTGTTAGCATTTTTCTATAGTTGTGTTCTGGTTAGATGATGACTTGCCCCAGCCACTCTAGAATTCTCTAGATAGCCTGTGGTAAATGTACTATGAAGTCAACAGTGCTAGAATTGATGACAAGGTTCAAAATGGTCAGCTTGTGAAGCAGCTATCTGATGAGAAAAATAAGATTGAGAAGAATTATGGAACTCTCATGAATGATGTCAAGAAGTTCATGGAAGAAACTAAGAAGAAGATGGTTGAGCAGAACTTTAACAAGATTAAGTTTGGTGAAAATGATAAATATTTTACGTTGCATTGAATTTTTTTAAGGAGGTTGAGAAGGAAAACACTCAAGACAGAAGTGGCAAATCTTAGGCCAGAACTGAAGGAGCTAAAGCAGGTGCATAAGAGTCAAGCAGAGATAATGAAGGATAAGCAGCTGAGATGCTAAGGTGAAAGGGATGCATTGAAGGAGAAGAAGAAGGTGGAGTACATGCTCTATGACATGTTCAAAGCAAGTGTCTGTATGAAAGAGAAGGTGAAAAATATCAAGGCAATATGTGATGATTGATGTGTTATGATGCCATGTAATAATGTTGAACCTTTTAGGTGCTGAATTTGAGAACTTTGGTGTTGTTGTAATGGAGAATGGCTGATGTGTTATGTTGAACCATTTCAATTCTGGTGTTGTTGTTTTGGAATATTATGTAGTTCATGATGTGTTGGTTAATTTTATCTATGTGTTGTCCCAAATTAAATGCTCTGGAACTATGAAATGCTCTAAGAAAATTGATCTATATGATGTGCCAAATTTGACCTCTATGTCTTTTAATGCCTTTTTGGTTGTTTTAAGATGACCTTTTAGGGTTGTCGAGGATACCTGAGGGTTCTGGACAACCTTTTTTTTTGGTTATTTTAAGATGACCTTATCCAGACAACCCTCTTTGGTTGTTTTAAGATGACCTTTTAGGGTTCGTGAAAACCCTGTTTTGTTGTTTAAGATGACCTTTTAGGGTTGTCGAGAACATCCGAGTGTTGTGGGTATACTTTATGGGTATATCAACGGCATGGCCTAGATCCGGTAAGCCCGGGTGGCCCACAGATGGTGATGTGGCATGTGGCCCATCGGGCGGCCTAGTTGCTGTAGATCCTGAAGGATGAAGTCCAGCCCAGGAACAGGAAGCCGGATCCCAACCGACCTACGAAGGAGGCCGGATCCGTGAAGGTCCATGAAGTATCCGGATCCGACACGTTCTTAGAGGAAGGCGGATCCTTGACGTACACGGCAAGACATTGTACCGTAGTTAGGCAACTTGTATTCCGGCTAGGACTCTCCATGTAAACCCTAGATCCGTGCGCCTTTATAAGCCGGATCCCGGGAGCCCTAGAGGCACAACCACAACTCATTGTAACAACGCGAAAGCGCCCAGATAATTCCGGACAAGCAGCAGTAGGCCCCGTCATCGTGCGGGTGTTCCGAAGCTGGGTAAATCGCGTACCACCGTCCCGAGTGCACTCCGCCCTATGGCCCCTACTTCTTCTCCCCTCGTGAGGATCCCTCCTCCGAGGTACCGTCGAATAGGCAACGACAGTTGGCGCCCACCGTGGGGCCTGCGGCGTCTGGAGGCCGGAACCGGGAGGGTTCCGCCATGGGAAGCTACGACAACACCATCGTTGTGGGGCGTGTCCTCTACGCCGGAAACTTTCCGATCGTCCCTCCGGACGAGTGCTGGATTCCGGCCAAGGCCGACCCCGTCAAGCTCTCCATCGTCCCGATAGGCGGCATACACATCTTCATCGGCGAAACCGTCGATTCCGACGGAAACGCACTGGTAAGTAGCGCTGACACGACCGCCGCTGAGCAGGACGCAGTCGCGAAGATTCGATCTGAGACGCAGGAACTTCCCAAGGAAGATTCCGCCTTAGATCTGAAAAAATCAAAACTCACCCAATCCGCCCCTGAGCAGGAGATAAAGGTGGAAGACCAATGCAGATCCGGCTGGGTCTCCCAGGTGTTAGAGAAGCAAAGGTGTCACTTCGTGCACTTCATAGCCCATACCGCAGGAGCCGCCCCTCAAGAAGCCGGAGCTGGCCCCATGCAGGTTGAGGAACCGTAAAATAACGTTGCTCCGGATCAGCAGGATGCTGTCGGAGAAAGCAACGATCCGGGTGAAGAATCGATCCTGGGCAACCTCAGCCCAGTTTCCGGGGATACCCCATCCATGGACACTGAAGAGTTCGATCGCAAGGTGAAGGAGTTTGGATACGGTGATCAGCCCGAAGTTGATTCCGCCCAGCCCAAGCAGGTTCTTGCGACCTTGGCAGCGCTGGATCAGCAGGAATCGGCAGACGACCACACCGCTTCCGACCAGCAGCCATCCGATGCAGGATCTCCGCTATCGCGGGCACGACCGCATAAGGAAGTCCTGTACCCAGAAGAACTGGTGGCGCAGGCAGGCATGGACGCAATTGCACACTCGGAGATCCTCCACAAACCCATAACCCCTGACGATGCCGCAGATCCACAGGCTCTAGAGGCCAAAAGGCAGGAGATGCTGGCAACAGCCCAGAAAATCGCCAGAACCGCAGCGGCAATGCTGGATGAGAGGAAAGAAGCCGCGCACTTCGTGGAAAATTTCCACCAGCGAGAGCTTGAGGTTGACGAACAACTGGTAAAATTCAAGGAGATCCAGCAACACTGGAAAGACAAGGTCACCGAGCTTCAGCGGGAGGCCGATCAAATCAGGCGAGATGCTATACCTCCCCATAAGATCACCTTCGCGACCCCCACTGAGCAACAGCCGCTCGCAACTCCAAAGGATAACATGAAGAAGGCTGCGGAGATCTTGAAGAAAAAGGACGAGGAGATCGATATCGACTACGTCTGTACGCTCGTTGCTTCAGCAATGAAGCAGCAAAGCAAGGCAGACACTTCGCGCAGGTTGGAATCCAACCCGGTTCACTGCATCTCTACCGCGCAGAAGGACGCTCACGACAAGCACCATCGCGATGATGAATCGCGCACCGGATCCTCGGAACGCAGAAGGAAAACCAGAGAACACCCAAATCCAATCCCTGTGCCATCAAAGACACCCCCGACAGATCCAAAGAAGGGAAAGGATGCGATGTACGCTGGCAGGTACAAGTACCGGAACCCGTCACCTCCACCCAACGGATATCCGCGTCCCCCACCTCCTCGCCGCCGCAGTCCAGTCAGAAACATCAGACCCCATGGGGCTGGTGGAATCAACATCCGCGACAACATGCCGCCGCCGAGAACCAGGGAGCGTACGCCGGAACCACGTCGGAACCAGAACAACGATCGTGAGCCTGAGCCCCGAGGGAGCCGGAACAACGATCGCGAGCCTGAGCCCAGGAGGAGTCGGAACGCGGAACGTGAGCCGGAGCCCCGTCGAAGCCGGAACGACGGAGGCGACTATCACCAAGGTGAGGGTAGCCACCGAAGCCGGAGCAAGCCACGGGAAGAACGTCGGGAATCCGAGGATAGAAGCAAAAATTCTTACAGGCCCCCTCGCAGATCTCCCTCACCACCGCCAAGTGGAGGAGGTGGAGGCCGGAGATCCCGCTCTCGCTCAAAAACCCCTGGCGGAGGCCCACGCGATGCCCGGGAACGCCTCAATGAATACAAAACGGACTACATCGGCCCAAAGTGCTTTGGCAGGATGATTCGAGAGGAACCAAAGCCAAGGATGAACCTCAAGCTACTCGGAAACCTGAAGAATTATGATGGCACGAAAAGGCCGGATACCTGGATTGAGGATTACTATAATGCAGTAACCTTTGCCGGAGGAACCCCTAACATTGCCTGCCGCATGCTTCAGCTGTACCTTGTAGGTCCAGCCCGGATCTGGCTCAGCGACCTCGAGAAGAATTCCATCTTTTGCTGGTTTGACCTGAAGACCGCTTTCGAAAAGCACTTCAGGGGCACCTACAAGAGACCTGCCACGACAAGCGACCTACAGGCATGTATCCAGAAGAAGGGAGAAACATCAAGGAACTTCCTCACACGATGGTTAGCAACCAGGAATGAGTGCGAAAACGTGGATAATCGCACAGCAATGCATGCCTTCATAGGTGGATTGCAGAGAGGAGGATTGCTGCGGCACAAGCTCACCTGCTTGGTCAACGCAAATAAACTGACTTTGGATGACATGATCACCATTGCCAGCGATCATACTGCCGCCGATGCCGACGCAGGCGGAGATCTAGCAGCTACAACAATTCCCCTACATCAGCAAAAGAAGAACTGTGACAACGGCAACATCAGCGGCACTAAGCAGAAGAATCCCCCTGATGACCAGAAGAGTGGCGGATCCGACTTGATCGCCATGGCTTTCCAACGAGGAGGTCAAGGAGGCGGAAGAGGCCGCGGCCGCGGAGGCGGAGCCGGCAGGGGCCAGCAGCGAGGTGATGAGGTCACTGCTGCCGGAACCCGCGCCCCCAAACATACGAAGAGTACAGAGACATGCCTTGCCTGGCCCATCTGGATCCGGCTACAGGGAAGTCCACTCACACTAACCGCAACTGCAAGTGGGTCAACGACCTCAAATCTGACCCGGAAGCATGATACAAGAGAGCCCGGAAGCACCGCCCACGCGGCAAAGGAGGCAAGGGCAAGAACAAGGATAAGGAGGAAGATAGTTCCGAGGCGATGGATGAGGATGATGCTTCGCCGGATCCCAAAGTCGGATCCGCAGCTAAACCCAACCCTTTCGATAGAAAGAGTGCGGGCGCGTACCACACCTTCCTTGGAACCCCAACAGTCCGTGCAAGCAAATCAGCTCTCCGGATCCTAAACGCCACAGTTCCCGCTGGGCCGCAGTATGTCAGGTGGTCGGAAACTCCGTGTACGTTTGACAGGAAGGATCACCCCACTGTCATTCCGAAAGAGTGCTCCGCCTTGGTTGTAAGTCCCCGCATCGACGGGTATGATTTCTCCAAGTGCCTCATGGATGGCGGAGCCAGCTTGAATATCATGTACCTGGAAACTTTGGAGCGGATGAACCTTACCAAGGAACACCTCAAACACAGCACCACTGAATTCCATGGTGTGGTTCCGGGTAAAAAAGCAAACTCCTTGGGCAGCATCAGACTTCCTGTGGCCTTCGGCGATGCAAATAATTTCCGCGAAGAGATGATCACGTTTGAGGTCGTGCCCTTCAAGAGCTCCTACCACGTCATTTTCGGCAGTACCACAAGTTTCACGCAAGAGCGTGTTACATCTACAACAAGCTCAAGATTCCGGGTCCAAAAGGTATGATTACTGTATCCGGAGACTACAAGAAGGCTCACGAGTGCGAGTTAGGCGAAGCCGCCTTCGCAGAGTCTGTAATATCTAGAGAGGAGCTGCAAGGCTACAGAGCCGCGGTGGATCCGACTGAGATGCAGACCACCAAGAAGCAGATCTCCGAACAGAAGACATCCTTCAAGGCCGCGATAGAAACCAAGAAGCACGACCTCATCGCAATGTTAAGGAAATCGGTAATCGTTAACTGCTCGGCTGGCTTGGGAGCAACGATTAATCGGAATTCGGATGATTAACTGATTTAATCGTCCGGCTATTAATCGGCGCAACATACACAAATTAGCACTTAAAAATAGTTTATATAAGAAAAATAATAGTATATGAGCCTCTATATGCCTGGCCCTACTTGTCTAGAGCCTAAAATCTCAGAAAACATGTACTCTTCTCCTCCGTGACCTAATCTTCAAGGTCACGAGCGCATCAGGATCCACTAGGCCGAAGTCGCGTTCCTTCCTTCCACTTCTTCTCCTCTCACCTCTGAAGTTTATCTTCTCCCACCACCTACCTAGGGTACGACCCCTCTTACACCTCAACCACCTAACCTATTGAAGGCATCCTCGAGCTCCTGCACGAGCTCCTGTATCTGAGGTCTGGGCAACTGTGAGCAACTGGTCTAGGAGGGCAAGTAACTAGTTGGCAACAGCGGAAATCGAGGTCCTGGAGGCTGAAATCAAGCAGGAGCTTCGCAAAACCTACTTTATTGGGGAGGGGTAGCGCCTGTACTAGCAATATGAGTTGAAAATTTTGTAACTCTTTTGACCAAGTGTAGTAGTTAATCGGGAACATACCTAGTAATCGGACTTTCAGTATGATTAATCGGGCTAAAGGATTAACACAAGCGATTAATGATAATCGACACGGTCATACCCCTAGTAGCGATTAATCGGCCTAGTAATCGCTGAATCGGCCTAGTTTTTGAACAGTGCCTCATCGTCGGCGACAACTCCAAGCAGGTTTCAGTCGGAGCCAAAATGGACCCCAAATAGGAAGACGCGCTCGTCGAGTTCCTCCGCGCTAACTTGGATATCTTCGCATGGCAACCTTCTGACATGTCCGGAGTACCTAGGGAACTCGCCGAGCACTACCTCAACATAAATCCGGGGGCTAAACCGGTAAAGCAAGCTATGCGACGCTTTGGAGATAAGAAGCGCTGCGCCATAGGAATGGAACTAGCAAAGTTACTAGACGCAGGTTTTATAGTAGAAGTTATCCATACTGATTGGGTCGCAAATCCCGTCCTTGTACCCAAAAGAACACTGAAATACTAAGAATGTGCATCGATTACTCCGGCTTGAATAAGCATTGCCGAAGGATCCGTTCCCCTTGCCGCGCATTGACCAAGTCATTGATTCGACGGCAGGGGCGGAACTTCTGTGTTTTCTTGACGCATATTCCGGGTATCATCAGATCCGGATGAACAAGTCCAACCAAAAGGCGACCTCGTTCATCACCCCCTTCGGCACTTACTGCTATGTCACCATGCCCTTTGGTTTGAAGAATGCAGGTGCCACCTACCAACGTACGATGCAGCGGTGCCTGAAGGACCAAATTGGCCGGAACGTGCACGCTTACGTCGACGACATCGCGGTCATGACCCGGAAAGGATCCGACTTGATCAGCGGCCTCACAGAAACCTTTGAGAATCTCCGTCGGTACAAGATGATGTTGAATCCGCTGAAGTGCGTCTTTGGCGTTCCAGCCGGAAAACTCCTTGGCTTCATCGTCTCTCACAGAGGCATTGAGGTTAACCCGAAAAAAATCAAGGCAATCCTGTGTATCAAAAGGCCAACTTGTCTCAAAGATGTGCAACGACTAACTGGTTGTGTAGCAGCAATCAGTAGGTTCGTTAGCCGTCTTGGCGAGAAGGCGCTTCCTTTGTATAAGCTGCTAAAGAAAACATACAAATTTGTCTGGGACGACGCAGCAGACGCAGCACTTCAAGGATTGAAGGAAATACTCACCTCTCCAGCTATCCTAGCGGCTCCAGAAGATTCAGAGCCCATGCTCCTGTACTTGGCAGCTACCAACAGAGTCATCAGTCTCGTCATCGTGGTGGAGCGAAAGGAAGAAAGTCACGAGTACGGAGTCCAAAGGCCTGTCTATTACATTAGCGAGGTACTGACAGAATCCAAGCAAAGATATCCTCACTTTCAGAAGCTAGCCTATGGCGTGTTCCTAGGTAGCAGGAAGCTGAGACACTACTTCCAAGAGCACCCAAGAATGAGCTGTGAGCAAAGCTCAGCTGTCGACGATTCTCAACAACACTGACGCAACAGGACGCACAGCAAAATGGGGCATCGAATTATCCACCTTCGACATCACTTAGAAAGCCAGGACTGCGGTCAAATCCCAATTCTTGGAAGATTTCGTCACAGATTGGACAGAAGCTCCGGATGCAAATCTGGAGCCGGAACCAGAAACATGGGTTATGCAGTCCACTACCGGAGAAGAAATGCAGTACGTTCTGCAGATCCACTTCGAAGCTACAAACAACATGGCGGAATACGAGGCTCTGCTACACGGTCTGCGCATCGCTAAGGAAATTGGGATCAAGCACATAATTTGCTGCGGAGATTCCGACCTGGTGGCACAACAAGTAGCCGGAACCTGGAACACCAGAAACTCCATCATGGCGGCTTACAGAGACGAAGTTGACGAGATCGCCAAATGCTTCCTCGGATACGAAGTCAAGTACGTCAGGCGAGACGATAACGCAGCGGCAGACATGCTATCCAAACTCGGATCCGGCAGGAAACCAATTCCGCCCGGTATTTTCCTGGAGCATTTACGGATACCCTCGATGAAGGGAGCTAACCCGGAAAACCCAGAGGTGGCAGTATCTCCGGCTAGGGAAGTGATGGTCATCACTCCGGCTTGGACGTAGCCTTTCCTGGACTACCTCATTGATCAGAAGTTGCCAGAGGACGAGGTCCTCGCACGACAGATCACAAGGCGAGCAAGATCCTACACAATAGTTGACGGACAGCTCTACAAACGAAGTGCAACTGGAGTATTTCTCAAATGCGTCTCCAATCAAGATGGCATTGAAATCCTCAGGGAGATCCACGCAGGGGATTGCGGGCGTCATGCCGCCCCCAGATCCCTCGTTGCCAAAGCCTTTCGGCTTGGATTTTACTGGCTCACAGCTAAAGAAGATGCTGACAAACTAGTAAAAACCTGCCGAGGTTGTCAGTACTACGCTACTCAACCAAACGCTCCAGCCCAAGAGCTGAAGACTATCCCTATCACCTGGCCGTTCGCGGTCTGGGGGCTCGATATGGTTGGTAAACTAAAGAAATCATCTCCTGGCGGTTTTGAGTACCTCCTGGTCGCTGTTGATAAGTTAAGTAAGTGGATCAAGGCAAATCCAGTGAGAAAAGCCAACGGTGCTACGACACTAAAATGTGTCTGCAGCCTCGTTGTGAAATACGACATCCCACACAGCATAATCACAGATAGTGGCACAAACTTTGCGCAAGGAGAACTAAAGGATTATTGTGAGGACGTAGGAATACGGCTTGACCTCGCTTCTGTGGCTCATCCACAATCCAATGGTCAGGTTGAAAGGGCTAACGGTCTCATATTATCAGGAATTAAGCCACGCCTTGAAGAACCGCTGCGCCGCGCAGCTGGGGCTTGGGTTGATGAGTTAGATTCTGTATTGTGGAGTTTACGAACTACCCCAAACAGGTCAACCGGATTTACTCCGTTCTTCCTGGTATACGGATCCGAAGCCGTGCTCCCCTCCGACATCATCCATGATTCACCGCGAGTCTCCGCCTACAATGACGAAACCGCTGACGAGGCCAGACAGCTATCTGTGGACATGATAGAAGAAGCTCGGAATTTAGCTGACCAACGCTCCACCATATACCAGCAGAAACTCCGACGCTACCATATCCGTCGAGTTCGGAATCGCTCATTCATGGTCGGAGATTTGGTCCTCCTCCTTCGTTAGGTGAAAGACCATAAATTAGAATCCCCATGGGAAGGCCCCTTCGTCGTTAGCAAAGTGCTTCACAATGGATCATACTACCTTGTCGATTTCCGAGAGCTCAAGGATAGAACTGCTAACTGGCACCGGAAACGCAAGCGAGAGGATCCGGATGACATATACGATGAAACAGAACGCCCTTGGAATATTGCACATCTACGTCCTTTCCACACTTAGCACAATTTTAGAATTACATACTTTGTAATAGTTATACATGATCAATGAAATAAAGCTTTTGGTTCACTCTTTGAGTCTTTTACCTCCTTTACTTGTTCATTTTTAGATCGTGTACGTTTTCCAACTAAAACCGCAGAGCTGGATATTTCCGCCTAGGCGTGTATGAAAGTTGTGATTTTCAAAAATCGTCCTTTAGGACGTAAGCTTAAGTCTTCTGGTGGAAATATCTTCTGTTGCAAACTCATGGATTCCTGGTAGCGATTTCCGGCACCTTGGCTGGGGGCTTATTTTCGCGGTTATTGACGGATTGCCATTGGGCTTCGTCGCCGCTGGCGAGCGTTTCTGGCTAAAGGTTTTCCGGCTCGTGGAAGGTCAAATGGGCAAGCCGGAAATATAAAAGCCAGCACTTGCTTTTCAACAAACGAAACATGCAAATAAAATTCATACGGATAGCAGGATAAGTTTTTCCGCTCATGCATAACTGTTTCGTCCCTAGCTACTTAAAAATTTAAGTTTTATTACAAACCCTCTCGGGGCCAAAATGATGCATTGTTTTTTCCATCTTCCCGCAGGAATAAGTTTTTCACTTCTCCTTCGCCGGAGAAGTTTCCGTCTCCTTAGCCGGAGAAGTTTCCACATCAACATCAGTAGCCGGAGCATCTTTCTCTTCACCCTTGGCAGGAGAGGAGAAGTCATCATCACTCTCTTCTTCATCTGCGGCCGGAGATGCAGCGCCAGCCTTGTCCTTGGAGCTTGTCCAGGTGTACTGGCTTCCGGATTGAGCAGGTATGGCCTCCACCTCGCGTTCCTTGTGCAGCTCAGCCTCAAGGGGCTCGTCGGCCGGAAGAACCATCTTGTCGTAAAATTCGTCATGGCGAATCCTCCGGGCGATGCGAGTGTCGTAGCCGCTAACTGCATTTAGCAATGCGTTAACGTCCGTGTCCGGAGGAACACCAGCAGTCACTCTGTCGACATCCAGATCCGGTTTGTGCGCCAAGCACATGGCCAGGTACATGGAAGCTGCGCCTCGAGCTGAAGACGCTTGCAGATCCACCACCAACTCCGGAAGAATATCCATCCTCTTGATAAGCTTGCGCACATCGCAGGTTCGGCTTTTCTTGATGTTCAAGTTGTGGCAAATCTTCCGGGCAGCGGATATGAGATCCTTGCAGTCCTCGCCAGCTAGCTGAAGCAGATCGTCCCGAGGGAATTGGCTCCGACGCTCCTCGTCATATCCAAGGGGACCTGGAGGAAAACAATACCCAATAAGTATAACAAAATTAAGCGCAACACATGCATTACTCTATGAGCTTTGAGGACATATCCATGAAGTCGGAGTTCAGCAGATCCCAACATTCCTCCGCTGTCTTCATATACTTCCGGAGTCCACCAAGCTCTTTTTGTTGCTTCTGGACGGTGTCGCTGTCAGTTTTTCTTTTTAACTCGAACTCACCTTCCTTTCGTATAAGCTCCAAGCTCTTTTCGGCAAACTTTTTCTCCGCCTCTGCGAGTCTTGCCTCAAGATTTTTCTAGGAGGCGCGCAGAGTTTCCAGCTCGGAGGAGGCTGCAGCGAGGGACGAGGATGCACCTATACAAAGATATGTAAAACATCAAGTTTGAGATGCGGCACACAATCTACAGACAAACGAAAGTCGGAAGCCAACCTTGGGCTTCTGACAGTTGCTTCTTCAAATCCACATTCTCCTGTTTGAAATGCTGGATCTTTTCCGCCTGACTGAGGGTAACGCGGCGCTGAAGAGCAATGTTTTTGTGCAGCTCATAATGCAGAGCCTGCTGTTCCTGAAAATCCAGTCAGCGCAGGAGTAAGTTCCACAAGTATTTTATGGTCAAGTCTTTCTAAAGCATTGTTGCCGGAAATCTTTCCACCATAATGCTTGGGGGCTACCATGACATTTAAATCTTTCTTCAGTTTGAGTTTTCTTTAAGTATCTAGACGCTAACTACACTAGTTTCCGCCTAAATACTTGGGGGCTACGGGGGAGTTACCTTTTGCTTGCAAACTAGCTTGTCGAAGAACTGGCCAACTTCCTTTTTGAACTCCTGGATCTCCGACGTCTCGGCGTCCGATTTACCCCATGCATTGTTCAGCATAGAGTTGAGCAGATCTTGTTCCAGCTCCCATTTTTCCGCCTCTGTTAGTTTGTTAAAAAACTTTGTGGCATAGGCTTTAGGGGTGGAGGTAAGATCAGCTGGATCTCCAAAATTCTTGGGGAAAACGACCATATCACCAGTTGCAGCTTCAGTTTTGCCGGAGGAGTTGACTTCTGCTTCCTCACGGCCTTGTGCTTCAGTTTCTTCAGGGGTAAGGCCCTTGCCGCCGGAACTTTCTCCGCCCGCTTTTTCGCTACTAACCGGAATTATATCCGGTGGAGTGGATGCAGCAGGAGCAGGAGATTGATCCGCGGGAGGAGGAGATGGCTGTGGGGTAGCTTGGGGAGCGCTTGGCGGAGTTGGTGTGGAGGGACCAACGGCAGGGGACTTCTTCTGCATATATTTTGTAATGGGTTCCTGAACGTTGGTCCGCGTGGTGGTGTAACTCAGATTCCTGCAGGAAAGCAAAGGAAAAGTATAAGTAACAAAGCTTACCAAGACAAAAGACGCACGGTACTCGGAAACTTACGTCGCGCCCGGAATGTTGGGACGCGAGCGCTTTCCTGCTGTCGACAGCAGTTTGAGGCGCTCGCGCTCCGCCTTCTTGGAATCGAGCGGAGGCGGTTTGGTCACCTTGGGCTTCTTGGCGGAGGCCTCGCCGCTAGCTCCGGCTTCAGAGCCGGAAGCTTTGGCGCGGGGACGCTTCGAAGGTCGTGGAGCAGCCTTTCGGGGCGCTCGCTCCTCTTCTTCCTCAGGGTCCTCCGGATCCTCCTCCACCGTGTCACCGCTGACAGGGACTCGGAGTAGGTTGCGCAAATCCTCCTCCGCCAAAGTATCGAGCTGTGAGTAGGGTTAGAAGAACAAGTTAAAACACACTGAAGATATGAGAAGTTGAAAAACAGCGAAGGGGCAAGTGCTTACCGGAGGACACTGGCCGTGCGTGTTGATGTCCTTGATCAGTTCCGGGATCGGTTGTCCCCGGCCTATCTTCACCAACATATTGAATCTCCTTTTGAGGGAGTCAGCCGGAATATCGTGGCGCGATACCCGGAGAAGATCGTCCACCCTAGTATATGCGCACATCAGACGTGCGTTGTAGCGCAGAGGCTGGATTCTCCGGGAAAACCAGCTAAGGGTCAGCTGGGCTCCGGTTAGTCCGTAGTGGACCAACCAGGAAATCCTCCGAGCAGCCTTCTCTAGTATCGGAGTCTGGGCGAGCGTGGGGATGAAGCTCCAGCTAGCCAGTTCTTCTGGAGGCTTATTGTTGAAGGCGGGAAGTCCGTCGTGGACATTCGGAACTGATACGTTCTGCACGTAGAACCATCCGGCGTTCCAGTACCGGACGGACTCGTGGGAATCGTGAGGCGGATACATGCGGACGGAGCGGAGCATGAATGTCATCCTCCCGCAGTTCAGCATGGCCTTGTCCTTCGTCTCTTTCTTCACTCGGAAGAAAAACTGCCACAATGTGACACTTGGTCGGATCCCAAGATGCCCTTCGCAGAGAGTTGCGAAGTTGGAGAGAAGGAGGTACGAGTTTGGGCAGATGTTGTGGGGTTGGAGCCCGTACGTGTCGAGGACGGAGAGGAAAAACTCCGAACAAGGGAGCGATAGACCGCGCTCAACCCATGCCTTGGTCATGACTCATTCGTCCGCATCGGGTTTGGGGACGTCGGAGTCGCGCATGAAGCTCCAATGCTCGGAGATCATGCCCTCGTTCTGGAGCTCTCTAAGCTCCGCGTCAGTGGTTTCGCAGGGCCACCATTGACCCCTCACGCCTTCGCGGATCCGGGCCTTGGAAGCCTTCTTATTTTCTGCTTCCTGAACCTTGGCTGCCATTCTAGCTTGGCCTTGAAGTTTTTCTTGGAGCTCTTGTGCGGTTGGAACCCGGCCTAGTACGGTACTGGAAGAGGCGGAGAATGGTTGAGCAAGCCTAATGTCGGAAACGTATGGTGGTAGATATGCAATGGTATCCGGGCAGATTGGTTCTACAGTGCTGGGTTCCGGGCTACTCGGAGAACTACCCGTACAATACGGTGAACCATGCGGCATGCTTCCGGCTGCACCCATGCAAACTAGTTGAGTAACCGGAATCTACACTAGTCTACTTCTTCTTCTACAAGGCCGGTGCACGTACCGTTAATCGCGCGGCGGTCCGGCGAGGCTCCGTGAGATGAAGGTCGCCGAACTTGGAGCAAGCTTCGCACTTTGACCACGAATCGGCGGCGCGGAAGAATTCCTGGTCAACCGTGGCAATCTCAGTGCGGAGGGAGGCTTGGAACGGCGGCGCGCGAAGCTCTCCGGAGTTTAGATCCGATGGGCGGCGCGGCGCGAGGAAGAAGACGATGCGGTGAGGATGCGGTGAAAGAATGCGAAGTTACCGTGCTTGGGGGTATTTATAGACCACGCGCGGAGATTCGTGATTCGGATCCAACGGTGGGAATGGAACGGTCACACCGTCAGATGATCGACACGTGTCTTAGGTCAAAAGCGGTCAAATGACGTGGAGGTAACTTAACTGTGCGCTCCCGAAATTTCCGGCTAAAGATTCGCATCTCCGAAAATTTAGCGCGAGAAAAGAGGAAGTTGTGCGTGGGAAAAGTGGAATCTCCGTTGCATCGCTAATTCAGAAGAAAAGAAGATTTCCGAATAGATGATACCGGAAACAAGTAAGGTTTTGAAGCTCTTCAAGATTCTCTTCGGATCCGAGCTGAATGAAGTCGGAGGAATGATGAATCTCGGAGAACTTCGGGGGCTACTGTTGTGGGTATACTTTATGGGTATATCAACGGCATGGCCTAGATCCGAGCAAGCCCGGGTGGCCCACAGACGGTGATGTGGCATGTGGCCCATCGGGCGGCCCAGTTGCTGTAGATCCTGAAGGATGAAGTCCAGCCCAGGAACAGGAAGCCGGATCCCAACCGACCTACGAAGGAGGCCGGATCCGTGAAGGCCCATGAAGTATCCGGATCCAGCACGTTCTTAGAGGAAGGCGGATCCTTGACGTACACGGCAAGACATTGTACCGTAGTTAGGCAACTTGTATTCCGGCTAGGACTCTCCATGTAAATCCTAGATCCGTGCGCCTTTATAATCCGGATCCCGGGAGCCCTAGAGGCACAACCACAACTCATTGTAACAACGCGAAAGCGCCCAGATAATTCCAGACAAGCAGCAGTAGGGCCCTGTCATCGTGCAGGTGTTCCGAAGCTGGGTAAATCGCGTACCACTGTCCCGAGTGCACTCCGCCCTATGGCCCCTACTTCTTCTCCCCCTCGTGAGGATCCCTCCTCCGAGGTACCGTCGAATAGGCAACGACATCGAGGGTTCTCGGCAACCCTTTTTTTGGTTGTTTTAAGATGACCTTTTAGGGATGTTGAGAACACACGAGGGTTGTCGACAACCCTCTTTGCTTGTTTTAAGATGACCTTTTAGGGTTGTCAAGAGCATCTGAGTGTTCTTGACAACCATTTTTTTGGTTGTTTTAAGACGAAGCCACTAAAAATTATGAAGAAATCATGCTAATTCTCAGACCACTACAAACCATGGAGAAATAGCAAGCACTTCTGCACATTCTTTAAAAAAGGGACAAAATAGTCTTACATCCCGTCATCGTATAGTCTTACAAAAGCTACTAGGCTGACAAGTCAACATAGTCTTACATATTGATACCAAACGACAAGTGAACATAGTCTTACAATAAACGTGTGGCAAACACATGCCAATTAACCATGTCATTTCTTATATGAGCTAGCCTTCGGTGCATTCAAATAACCCTTCATTCTGCTAGTTATCTTGGGTATTCTGCCTTGGTGTTGAACTAGTGCCATCATCTGAAGCTACATCAGTCCTTTTGGTGCACAGAAGGGTCTAGTACTAGGTGCAGAAAGATAGCAGTAGAAGCTCTTTGAGCAGTTGCATCAGAGGTAGCAGGAGTAGAAGCTCTCTGAGCTGGTGGTGTATATGTTGTAGGTGCTGGAGGAGGAATAGCAGCAGATGCTCCATGAACATGTGGTGCAAAAGTATATGCATCATCTTGATACTTATGCCTATTCTCCTATAAAAGAAACAATGATTAGTTGGTAATAAATGCATTGCAACACAAATTCAAACAAACATCTAAAATAAACTACATGGTGTTGTTCTTTTCTAAGTTGGAGCCTAGGCCTCAACTTCATATTGCAAGAGGTGTATTTGCGTCCTTATGTTTCGAAGTTGCTACACGTTATGGTTGATTGGTTGTCATACTAGAGGTATCTCTAGGTGCATACACCTCAAATACACCCTTCCTTCTAACAATTTATTTTATGTCCAGCCTATCCCTAAATACAGGTGGATCAATATCTGAAGTATTGGTCTTAGGTCACTCATCGGGTTCAAAGACTGGGATATGACACATTTGAATGCCTCTTTGTACATGGGCTTCTTGAAAAATTCATGGACATAGTCTTCTAGATGGTGTTTCACCTTTCTCATCACAGAGATGGCATGATTGAATGGAATACCACTTAAATCACAATGCTTGGAACCACATGTTCTTGCTCCTAGGTCGACTTCATGTACTCCAAGCCCATGTGTGCTAATTTACCTGCTACAGTCCAAGGCAGTGCATTTCATTGAGTGCTTTTTTTTGCCTCTTCTAGCTTCTCTGAGTAGAAAGGTGTTATCTCTCATAGTGTGGTGTCTGCTTCTGTCCTTATCCCATGGTATTTCACGATGAGCTTGTTCTTTGTGCCATTTACCATTGTCTGAATTTGTTTGCTCCTTACATCCAATATCATCTTGTTGAAAACCTCACTGAGGTTATTGACAACAAGATCAGTCTTGAAGTTGGTGTCAAAGGCATACCTAGCCCATTGACAAGGGATTAACTTATCAATGCCTACGTATTGTAGACTAGGGTTTAGTTGGAAGTAGAGGGCAAGTAGATCTCGAGGGTTTTAGCCGAAAAGTACTCGACGATTAAGAAACTAGGGTTATGTTGACTATAGATACGATCCTCTCTTTGTCCCTCGACTCCCCCTTATATAGGAGGCGGAGCCGAGGGTACCGTGGTACACAAGATTACAGATTCCGGGAGACTCTCAGAGTTCAACCCGTAGAATTACAAGTCTCTATATTTCCTAATACATCTCTAACTTTCCTTAATACTAACTGGGCTCCTGAACTTTATATCCTTCGAATTGTGGGCCTTCAGTAAACCCCGGGTACCATCTTTGGCAGGCCCATTGGGGATGCCTATGTCTGTAGCCCCCGAGATTTTGCTTGAATCGAAGAATCATGGAAAATCTCCAATTTTATAATCACCAAATAACTTTTTCAAGCCATCACGTATCTTTAAATAAACAATTATATATTGTACATGGATAATGGTAGTTGGGGCTAGTTCATCTGACGGATCAGGTACTAGTTAACTGCTCTAGTGGCAATCCGCAAAAACCTACTTCAAAATCACGTCCCTGTACATGATCTCGGGATACTGGTGTTAACTCGACAGGTGCCGCTTAAGGTCTTACCATCTGTCGAGTCCCAGTCACATTTTATCGGGTACCTAACGCGTCCGTTAGGATTTTTCTTCGTATCTGTTGATACGGAAAAAAGTAGCAAACCGACGTCAGAGACGGTGCCACGCCGCTCAGAACAGATCTGGGGTCTTACCTTCGCAAAGTTTTGCGGCATTTAGAGACTATTCGCGACTTAGGCCCTCTGAGAATATATTGTCGAGTGCTTTTTCGGCTGTTGGAATAGCACATTTTATTGAGTCAACGGATGACTTATCTTGTCTTCCCGATGGGAGTATATGAAGAGTTATTTGTATAACTCGAAATATACTCATTATACTTTTTCAATTTTATCGGGCACGCGAACAGCGTTCCCGATGGGAGTAGCCCCCGATGCTACAGCCAAGGACTTGTACTTGGTTGTAGGCTCAACACTTCAACGCCTGATGACGCTATATTGTCATATTTTCTTTGAATTTTTATTTCTATCGGGTGCGCGACCAGCGCTCCGATGGGAGTAGCCCCGAGCCTATTGTTGGCCTGTGCTTATGTTTTGTTTTGCGAACTATTTTTATGCCAAGGTGAATAACTGTATTGCGCAGAAAGTTATATATATTGTTTATGAGCCCCCATGCCTATCGACGAGAAAAATGTAGATCATAAATATCTTTATTATATTGCAGCACCGCGAGCCCGCCTCATTAAAAACCTTTCAGCCCCACTCGGTGCCCTGAAAGGAAAAGAGTGCGTCTGGAAACTCGCGGGCGTTTCAGTACATTGTAAGTTTACAAGGAGGACTATATTTCGACTCTAGGCGTAAAAACGCCTGAGTATGGCCACGTTCCAAGGATTTGGCTCGGCGACTCCTTTCTTCTTGTCCTTGATTCTGTATGCTCCTCCTTCGATTACTTCTGTGACGATGTAAGGGCCAAGCCACGGCGACTCGAGTTTTTCATGGATTTTTTGTGCGAGCCGAAGAACTATGTCGCCTACCTGGAAGGATCTTGGTCGCAAACATCGACTGTGGTAATTTTTCAGGTCTTGCTGGTACTTGGTGACTCGTGATAATACTTCGTCTCGAGCTTCATCGAGTGCACCGACATCGTCCTCCAATGCTTTTCTTGAAGCTTCTTCATCATATTCCGTTACTCTCGGAGAGTCATGTTCTATTTCTATCGGCAACGCGGCCTCAACTCCATGGACCAAAAAGAACGGAGTTTCCTGTGTCGCTGTATTTGGTGTTGTTCGAATACTCCATAACAAACTAGGCAACTCCTCTGGCAAGGTGTGTCGAGCTTTTTCCAATGGTGCTAACAGGCGCTTCTTGATACCATTACATATGGTACCGTTGGCTTTCTCGACTTGACCATTGGTCTGCGGGTGCGCAACTGATGCAAAGTGTAATTTGATGCCTACCTCTGCACAATATGCCTTGAATTCATTGGATGTGAAATTACTACCATTGTCCGTGACGATACTGTGAGGGACTCCAAATCGAAAAATGATACTCTTCACGAACTTGATTGCTGATGCCGCATCTGGTGAATTTATCGGCTTTGCTTCTATCCGCTTCGTGAACTTGTCGACAGCTACGAGCATATACTCGTATCCTCCTGGCCAAGCCTTGTGAAATTTTCCCCCATATCAAGACCCCACTGAGCAAAGGGCCATGACAGCGGTATTGGCATCAACTCTCCTGCCGGAGAATGAGGTTTTGCGGCAAACCTTTGGCACGCGTCACAAGTGCGTACTATGTCCTTTGGAGCCTCAATTGATGTTAACCAATAGAACCCTGCTCTGAAAACTTTGGCTGCTATGGCTCGACTGCTTGCGTGGTGTCCGCACACCCCTTCGTGTACATCCTTCAGAATTAGCCTCCCTTGTTCAGGTGTAACACATCGTTGTAATACTCCCGAGATACTTCACTTATACAGCTCTCCTTTTACCACAGTAAAGGCTTTGGATCGCCTGATAACTCGCCTTGCTTCAACTTGTCGAGGGTACTCCTCGGCAATGCCCTCCGATAGGGGCTTAGGGTTGGTGGAATCCTGCAAGCTGACACGAGACATCGGTTCACAGACAAGCGGGGAGAGCGATTTACCCAGGTTCGGGGCCCTCGATGAGGTAAAACCCTTACGTCCTGCCTGTCTGTTCTTGATTATGATGACAATGGGTTACAATGGGGTGCCGAATAGTTCGGCTGAGATCTCGTCGAGATGACTAATCGCTAGGGAGACCTAGGTCTAAGCTTCTGTTGGCTAAGATCGCTAAGATTGATTGTGTCCCCCGATAGCCCCTCTCCTGGCCTTTATATAGGAGGCCAGGTCTCAAGAGGCCTAGCCGAGTACGACTAGGTTTACAGTAGATCTATCTCTAGTCTTTCCTTGTTCGGCTCCTTGCATGGCTTGTACTCCAAGATATCTTCCGTCGCATCGTTCTAGCGGCCCATCTTGCCACCGAGTGCCTTCATGGGCCTCCAACTAGGAAACATAGGGTAGGGCAACATTGGTTACCCGAAGGGTAATGCCCACATCAGTAGCCCCCGAGTGTCTAGCCGAAGGTAGTTCGGGTAGAGACTAAAGCATGCCTCCACCCAAGGTTCTTCTCCTTGATTGTTCTTGAATCTGCATCATCTTCTTCTGTCGGGTGCGCGTCAGCGCTCCCGATGGGAGTAGCCCCCGAGTCTAGGTACGGATGCTTGCAATCCATGCGTAGACTCAAGTTGTATCACCCGAACATTTTCTCCATCGAAGTTTGTCTGCAGGTCTTCGTAGGTCATCCGATATATTTTTCTTATGCAAGGGATGATAAGTAACGTGCCCAACTTTTGTTGGTTAACTGCCGATGGCAAAACAACGTTACCCTACACAGAATCAAGTCCCCGGGCATGATCCTGGAGTGCAAAAAAAAGTTCCGTCGGGTGCGCGTCAGCGCTCCCAATGGGAGTAGCCCCCGAGTCTGGGCACGGGTGCTTGTAACCGAGCGTAGACTTCGAGTCGAGCAATTGTCCCTTTCTTCAAGTCTTCTTTTTATCGGGTGCGCGTCAGCGCTCCCGATGGGAGTAGCCCCCGAGTCTAAGTGCGGATACTTCATAGTCTGTGCTTAGACTCAAATCTTTTCATCCGATAACTTTTCATTTTTCCTTCGAATGCTCTTATCCTTTTTCATGACGTCATTGATGACGCTCTACTGATACCTTGATTCTGACTGACAGGACGTAATCGGCTGGGCCTATTCCCTTTTTTTTTTCTCTGGCCCTTCTCGCACGGTCACCAAGGCGTCTCCTCGATTTCTGCAACTTCCAACAGAAAAGATTACCGAACGGATCGGAGGCAACGACACGTGCCCCACTCAGTTCTCAAGTCCCTCTTAAAATCTCCAAAAGGTGAAAAAATCCCTAATCCTCTTCCTTATTTTCCGTGGCATCTTCTCGTGCTCCTCCTTCTTCCTCCCTTCGCTGCTGCTGCGCCGCCACCTCTACTTTTCCGATCTTGCCCCGGATCTCACAATGGTGAAGAAGAAGGGCGTCACTGCCACTGCCGCGCCACTTCCAAATCTTCCTCGACTCTTCCAAAGGGAGGCGCCCCAAGCGCTCCTCTCCCAACTCCGGCGCTGCCAGCGCCGCCAAGCTCGGTGGCCAAGCCCGGAGATTGGGTAGCGTCGACCGTCACCAAGCGTGACGAGAAAAGATCCCGAAGCCTGGGATTAATCTCCTCCGTCGAGGGGAATGTGATCTTTCCAGGTGCGATTTCTCGGCCTAATCCCCCTGTCGGCTTTACCGTGATGTTCTTATCTTTCCTATATCGAGGCCTTTCGCTTCCCACTCATGAATTCCTCCTCCATCTCCGGCGAACTTACGAAATCCAACTATGGCAACTCACTCCCAATTCCATCCTTCACGTTGCTGTGTTCATCACCCTTTGCGAGGCGTTTCTGGGTATCAAACGTCATTTCGGGCTGTGGAAAAAGATCTTCTATGTGAAGAGATACAGCAGTAGTAATGGACACTTTGTCACCGGAGGAGTGGGGTTTGTAGCCCGTTCGGAGGTCAATTACTTCAATTTCCCAATGAGAGAATCCGTGCAAGGGTGGAGGCTGAAATGGTTTTATATCAAGGACTCCCTGTCACCCGAATCTCAGCTTCCTTGCTTTGCCGATGTCTCTGAGGCCAAACCCAAGAATTCCTGGAAGAACATTCTCTCACCCGACGAAAGAGTAGAAGCCGAAGAACTATTTGCCAGATTTCTTCGAATCAAAGAGGCCGATGGCCAAACTATGGTCGGCACAGAGGTGGCAGCGGTGTTCTTGAAACGTCGAATCCAACCAGTCATGGCCAGAGTTCACCCGATGTGGTTGTACTCAGGTCCAAAGGATGAAACCAGGATTAATGCTGTCGATCTGTCGGAAAAAGAGTTGCTTGACGAAGTTCGTCGCCTTACTTCCTTTAGCCAGGAAGACTCGATCCTGTTAATATCTTCTTACACTCCTCTCGATGCTGATCATCCGCCACCAGAGGTAACCTTCTTTTGTCGTCCTTACCATGCTGCTTTCACTTAGCTAGTATGATTGCTTTTATTCTTACTTTTTCTTCTTTTCGACAGGCCCCCATAGCCTCTGGAAACTTACATGATTCGCCAAATGATACTTGCGAGGGAAGAGGCTCCTCAGTTCCTGTTGATTTTCCCACCGTTGAGCACGCAGGCCCAGAGAGCGAACACAATGATCCGATAGATTCCGAAACCGTTCACACCGATCTTCCTCCTTCAGCCGACGATGCTTGCGATACAGAAGGATCAGTGCGCAACGATGACGCTGATCGTGATGCCTTTGTTAATGCAGCTGTGGAGGCGACCAGGGCTTCGCCCGCGAAGAGATCAACCGGCGGCTTTGCCGACGAAGACGATCTCTTCGACATGTAAGCGCTTTCTTCCCCGATGCCATAGCTTGTCCCTTTATTCCTCGCATTCTTTTCGTAACTTCTATCGACCATTTCCTTTTTTTCAGTGACGAAGGTTTCGCTGAGCCTCCGCCTAAGAAGGTCAGATCTGATGCTATTCCGCCAGCCGCCGCTGCTTCCGGGGCCTCAGCCCCTAAGGTGGCCCCCACGGCTCAGGCGTCGACTGCTTCTTCCCTTTTCAAGGGAAAAGATGCTCCTGCCACCACCATGGCTCCTCCTTCTGTAAGTCCCCCTTTTTTTATATACATCATGGATTTCCTGAAATGTGTCTTTTCTAATGCTTCTTTTCAAAACATCCTTTTTTCCCTTAAGGATCTTCGAGGTGTTATTTCCTCTTTGGAGGCCTTCGCTTCCCAGTTTGCTTCCCTGGAGGCAGACAAGGTTCGACTGCAGAAGGAAGTCGAATCCTCCTCCTCGAAGCTGGAAGGTGCAGTCAAGATAGCTGCCCAGGCCCGCCAAGAAATTGATTTCCTAAAGGAGGAGCTGGGTAAGCTGAAGGAAAAGCTGAAGGAGGAGGAGGCGTCAAGGTTGACTGCCGAAGCCCAGGCAGCCGAAAAGGATGAACTCCTTCGCCAATCTTCGCTAGCTTTGCTTGGTAATCCTCTCCACAGTTTTCTGTAGATTATCATACTTCATGAATTCGGTCTTCTGTTAACGATCTTTTTCCTTCTTTTCTCGTGCAGAAACTGCCAACATCCCTGCCGCTGCCTTGGACAAAGTTCCAAACGACTCTCCGGCAAATGGTGTGTCGATGGCTCTCGCCTCCCACCAGCTTACGCGGGAGCTTCTTGAAAAAGGAAAAGGCGCCCTGGCACGGATGCACCTAATGATTTTCCCCAAGCTCAAGCAGGAAAAAACCCTGGGGCAGCTGATCGATGCCTTCGCGGTTGACACCAAGGAGGTTATCGAGGTATTCAAGCGTACTTCGCGCACCTATGGTGCCCTCCTTGCCTTCCAGCTTATGATGGGTTACAGCTTTAAGGGTGACATCGAAGAAATGACTAAGGAGCTGCCGAAAGAGCAAGGCGGGCAGTTTGTTGACTTAAGCGCCTTTAAATCGTCTGCCCTTACTTGTGCTCGCCAGCTCCTTGAGCTAGTTTCGTCAAGGAAGTCGTCGGCTGGACCTAGTTTATCAACTCAGACCCAAGCCCCTTGATTTTTGTAACAAACTTATGCTCGGGTTGATGTGAAACATTGTTCTGCTGCAAAACTTATGCTTGTAATAAACTCCGTGCTAGCAATGTTGTTAGCACACCTTTGTTACGATATTTCTACTTGCACTTCTCCCGATGGGAGTTACTTCAGATGCTCAGCTGTACCATATCCGTTATCCTTTTTAACGTTGTTTCCTGCAGGTTTTCCCAGTGCCCTCCTTTGTCGAAGACTCTTCGGGTGTTCTTCCTGAGGGTGATCGGATCCAGCGTATGAAGGATCGGATCACTCAGATGGAAAAGGACCTGCGCAGCACTGATGGCGTGTATTTCACACGTTCGTTGGGCAACCCCAAGAGGAAGGTATGATGCGCACAGCAGCAAGTTTTCCCTCAGAAAGAAACCAAGGTTTATCGAACCAGGAGGAGCCAAGAAGCACGTTGAAGGTTGATGGTGGCGGGATGTAGTGCGGCGCAACACCGGGGATTCCGGCGCCAACGTGGAACCTGCACAACACAACCAAAGTACTTTGCCCCAACGAAACAGTGAGGTTGTCAATCTCACCGGCTTTCTGTAACAAAGGATTAACCGTATTGTGTGGAAGATGATTGTTTGCAGAGAAAATAGTAAAAACAAGTATTGCAGCAGATTTGTATTTCAGTATTAAAGAATGGACCGGGGTCCACAGTTCACTAGAGGTGTCTCTCCCATAAGATAAAAGCATGTTGGGTGAACAAATTACAGTCGGGCAATTGACAAATAAAGAGGGCATAACAATGCACATACATGACATGATAAGTATAGTGAGATTTAATTGGGCATTACGACAAAGTACATAGACCGCCATCCAACCGCATCTATGCCTAAAAAGTCCACCTTCGAGTTATCATCCGAACCCCTTCCAAGTATTAAGTTGCAAAGCAACGGACAATTGCATTAAGTATCGTGCGTAATGTAATCAACAACTACATCCTCGGACATAGCGCCAATGTTTTATCCCTAGTGGCAACAAGCACAACACAACCTTAGAACTTTCTGTCACCGTCCCGTGTGTCAATGCAGGCATGAACCCACTATCGAGCATAAATACTCCCTCTTGGAGTTAAAAGCAAAAACTTGGCCAGAGCCTCTACTAGTAACGGAGAGCATGCAAGATCATAAACAACACATATGTAATAACTTGATAATTAACATGACATGGTATTCTCTATCCATCAGATCCCGACAAACACAACATATAGAATTACAGATAGATGATCTTGATCATGTTAGGCAGCTCACAAGATCCAACAATGAAGCACAATGAGGAGAAGACAACCATCTAGCTACTCGCTATGGACCCATAGTCCATGGGTGAACTACTCACTCATCACTCCGGAGGCGACCATGGCGGTGTAGAGTCCTCCGGGAGATGAATCCCCTCACCGGCAGGGTGCCGGAGGAGATCTCCGTAATCCCCCGAGATGGGATCGGCGGCGGCGGCGTCTCGATAGGTTTTCCGTATCGTGGTTTTTCTTCTCAGGGGTTTCGCGACGAAGGATTTAAGTAGGCGGAAGGGCAGAGTCGGGGGCCTGACGAGGGGCCCACACCACAGGGCGGCGCGGGCCCCCCCTTGGCCGCGCCGCCATGTGGTTTGGCCACCTTGTGGCCCCACTTCGTATGCTCTTCGGTCTTCTGGAAGGTTCGTGGCAAAATAGGCACCTGGGTCTTCGTTTCGTCCAATTCCGAGAATATTTCGTTACTAGGATTTCGAAACCAAAAACAACGAGAAACAGAACCGGCACTTCGGCATCTTGTTAATAGGTTAGTTCCAGAAAATGCACGAATATGACATAAAGTGTGCATAAAACATGTAGGTATCATCAATAATATGGCATAGAACATAAGAAATTATCGATACGTCGGAGACGTATCAAGCACCTATGCTTTAGCTGCTATTATCAATAAGAAGAGCGAGATTGCAGCCGAAGTGGAGCGGTACGCTCTTACTGAGCTACATAATGCTACCAAGAGTTTGAACTGTAAGCTTCATGATTCCTTTGCCCTTTTGTCAACAACGCCTTGTCTGACCCTTTATTGATTCCTTTGCCAGTCATAGCTTTGAACCGTGCGGAAGAGAACAAGCGGATTCACGAACGAGTGCATGCTTTAATCCAGCTATCCTCATCCGAAGAGATTTTCTGGCGGGAACACTCGAAGGCTTCGGCTGTCGCAAAATTTCAGGATCGGGTTCAGCAAGTCCACCATTTCTTCGATAAGTGCTACAAAGATATGAGGGTGGTTTGGAAGACGATGTTCCCTTTGAACGCAGTTCCCCCAACGCTGCTGTCTTTGATGTCTGAGTTTGGGAATGCCAAGAAGATTCAAGACCTGGTACGAGCTCAGGTTTTCGCAGGGGCCAGGCTGACGCTTGCCCTTGTGCTTGCACGGTACCCCTCGGCGGATCTGCTTGCTATTGCGAACGCTGTTGGTGATTTCGATACTTTGTATCCGAAGGTATTGCTTCCTGCCAATATAATCGTTGACAAGCTTGAAGAGCATTCGAGGGTACCTGAAGAAGGAGAGACTCCACAAGGGTGATTTTAAAGATTACGGTTAGTTTGTAAATAGGTTATTTTGGCTACTTCATCCAAGTGTTTGGATTATATAATGGAGCCCTTTTATTCGGTAGATACATGTATATGTACTTTTACCGTGCTAATGCCGTTGGAAAATTTTGACTGAGCAAATCTGAATTGCTCGTTTAAGTGTATGTGTACTGGTTGGTTAGCAAATCATTTGAGTGATCAGCTCGTGTTGCAGGTTTTGCTAATCCTGTTGTATGCGCAACTTTGTTTCAACCGATGTCTATTTCAATAGTCACTCCCGAATATTTCGGGTGCAGTGATTCTGCCGATGAGCCTGTTGTTCTTTGATATTTCCATAAGTAAAATATCGAACCTGGGTTGTATTCTCTTGCTATTGTCGGCACTCGTAGAGGCATCTATAGCAGAGGGAAAAGGTTAACACCTTTGTTTGTTTTTGTATCTTTTAGCACTCGTAGAGGCTTTTCTTTTGGAGCACGATCTTCTGCCTCGTACTATGTTTGCATAGTGATACGGCTTAGATGTTTTTGAAATACTGCAATGCTTAACAAAGGATCGAAACTTAAGTTCTCATTAATAAGATAAGCACGAGACTAGAGGGCGAAAAGGCGAGCCCTGTTGATATAAAGGAAAAAAATTAAACGCTAATAAATTGCTTAAGCGAGGAAGGGGTTCTTCTCATCTTCTGCCTTTTTCACCACGTTAGTAGTTGCTGCGGCGTTGTTGACTTCTCCAGGGGTCTGGGCAGTGGTTGCTAGCGTCTTGGTGTCTCCTGTGCCTTCTATGCCATCGGCTGCCGAAGCTTTTGCTGCCGAAGCTTCCGCTGCCGAAGTTTCGACAGCAGGGTCGGCAGGCTTCTTCTTGGTTTCCCTGACATGTTTTTCCTCCTTGATTTTTCGTATCGACAGCTTGGGCAGAGGGTCGACAATTTCTCGTTGTTGCCCAAACTTTGCGGCAATCCTTTGAAAGTTGCGATCACAATTGTACGAGCATGAGAAACTTCCATAGACTGTGATGTTTGTCCCGTTGTTCCCAGGCATTTTCAGCTTGAGGTATGCATAGTGCGGCACAGCCATGAACTTGGCATAAGCTGGTCTCCCGAGTATGGCATGATACTGTGACTCCCAGTTCACTACCTCAAACTCGATCTTCTCCTTCCTGAAATTGTCGGTTTTGCCAAAGACGACGTTCAGGTAAACCTTGCCAAGAGAGTAGCCCGGTGCAGTTGGGAGAATCCCATGGAAGCAGGTGTCTGTCTCTTCTAACATCTTCATGGTGATCCCCATACTTTTGATTGTGTCGACGAATATCAGGTTTAATCCACTTCCACCGTCCATAAAAACTTTGCTCATCTTGAATCCCCCGATTTGTGCCTCGACTACTAAGGCAGCATGTCCCGATTTTGGTATGGTTATCGGGTGATCTGCTCGACTGAACGTAATGTTCTGAGAGGACCACTCGACATACTCGGGGATGTTTGCCATGATGCTTTCTCGCGAGTTAATCTCTCGGGTGAGCTTCTTCATCTCTCTCCTGGAGACACCTGTCCTATGGATCATGCTCATCTGCCCCCGTGATGGTGGAAACGCCTCGTTGGGTTGATGAGGTTGGGCCTGCTGGACTTGGTGCTACGGCGGAGGTGGAGGTGGTGGTGGTGGTAGCTGTTGCTGTCCTCCCTGCTGGATGAGTTTATGCATGTCGATGAACTGCCGACAGTCCCTGAGCAGGTGACTCGACTTCGTCTTTCCGTCCGTAGAGTCGACTGATGTCTACGGGTGCTTCTATTCTTGTAGACAGTGTTGGGCCTCCAAGAGCAGAGGTTTGTAGAACAGCAGCAAGTTTCCCTTAAGTGGATCACCCTAGGTTTATCGAACTCGTGGAGGAAGAGGTCAAAGATATCCCACTCATGCAACCCCGCAACCACAAAGCAAGAAGTCTCTTGTGTCCCCAACACACCTAATAGGTGCACTAGTTCGGCGAAGAGATAGTGAAATACAAGTGGTATGAATGAATATGAGTAGTAGTATCGGCGCCAGAAAAGTGCTTGCTGGCGTGCAGTTGATGGTAGTAATATTGCAGGAAGTAAAGATGCAGTAACAAGCAGCGATAGCAGTATTTAGGAACAAGGCCTAGGGATCATACTTTCACTAGTGGACACTCTCAACATTGATCACATAATAGAATAAATAGATAGATGCTAGACTCTACACCCTCTTGTTGGATGATGAACACCACTAACCGTGTAGGATTACACGAACCCTCAATGCCGGAGTTAACAAGCTCCACAATATTCAATGTTCATATTTAAATAACCTTAGAGTGCATAACATATCAACATAACCAAACCAAGTACTAACATAGCATGCACACTGTCACCTTCACACTACGAAAGGAGGCATAGATCACATCAATACCATCATAGCAATAGTTAACTTCATAATCTACAAGAGATCATAATCATAGCCTACGCCAAGTACTACACGATGCACACACTGTCACCATTACACCGTGCAGGAGGAATAAACTACTTTAATAACATCACTAGAGTAGCACGCAAATATATTGTGATACAAAACACATTGCAATCATAAAGAGATATAAATAAGCACTTCACTATGCCATTCATAACAGTGAATAAGTATTCTCGTGAAATATAGCCTAAGAGACCCACACGGTGCACACACTCGTCACCTTTACACACGTGGGACAAGGAGTCTCCGGAGATCACATAAGTAAAATCCACTTGACTAGCATAATGACATCTAGATTACAAGCATCATCATATGAATCTCAATCATGTAAGGCAGCTCATGAGATTTTTGTATTGAAGTACATAGGAGAGAGATGAACCACATAGCTACCGATGACAGCCCCGAGCCTCGATGGAGAACTACTCCCTCCTCATGGGAGACAGCAGCGTTGATGAAGATGGCGGTGGTGTCGACAGAGAAGCCTTCCGGGGGCACTTCCCCGTCCCGGCGGCGTGCCGGAACAGAGACTCCTATCCTCCAGATCTTGGCTTCGCGATGGCGGCGGCTCTGGAAGGTTTCTCGTACCGTGGCTTTTCCGTGTTGATGTTTTAGGTCTGGGACCTTTATATAGGCGAAGAGGCGGAGTCGGAGGGTCGACGAGGCGGTGACATACTAGGGGGGCGCGGCCAAGGCCTGGGCCGCGCCACCCTGGCGTCTGGTGGCCCAGTGGCCCCCTCCGGCCTCTCTCGGGTGTTCTAGAAGCTTCGCGTGATCCTAAGATGCTCGGGCGTTGATTTCGTCCGATTCCGAGAATATTTCCTTACTAGGATTTCGAAACCAAAAACAGCTAGAAAACAAAGAATCGACCCTTCGGCATCTCGTCAATAGGTTAGTTCCGGAAAATGCATAATAATGACATAAAGTATGCATAAAACATGTAGATATCATCAATAATGTGGCATGGAACATAAGAAATTATTGATACGTCGGAGACGTATCAGCATCCCCAAGCTTAGTTTCTGCTCGTCCCGAGCAGGTAAACGATAACAAAGATAATTTCGGAGTGACATGCCATCATAACCTTGATCATACTATTGTAAACACATGTAATGAATGCAGGGATCAAAACAATGGTAATGACATGAGTAAACAACTGAATCATAAAGCAAAGAATTTTCATGAATAGTACTTTCAAGACAAGCATCAATAAGTCTTGCATAAGAGTTAACTCATAAAGCAATAAATTCATATTAAAGGTATTGAAGCAACACAAAGAAAGATTAAGTTTCAGCGGTTGCTTTCAACTTATAACATACACTACAAGAAAAGTTCTGATAGACAACGTCTCAAAATCGTCCGCTAAGGGGTATTTTTCGTCGCCTATGGGCCTAACC
>NC_061514.1:278473201-278564816 GCF_022539505.1 Lolium rigidum | reverse complement strand
CGCTCTTTGATCCTCTAATCCATCAAATACTGCAACCACATAACAACAATTTTCAATAAGTTTGTTGAGTTGGGATAAATTCTTACTCCATTTCTTTAAACCATGTCTCAATGTCTTGAACTTTGCAGTAAGATCTTGTGCAGGATTTTTGTATACTCCTTTATTATGCCAATTTGCCACCACAGTATTATTAAAATCCTCAAAGTCTATCCAGAATTCCTCAAATCTGAAAATTCTTGCCACTGGTATTTTTGTCCCAATCTTGATCTGTATAGGGATATGATCAGAAGATAATTTAGCTAGAGGTATAGCCATAGTATCTGGATACTTGGATGTCCATTCTGCTGAGGTAAAAACCCAATCAAGTCTCTCTAATAAAGGATTATCCTGCATGTTGCTCCATGAATAGGATCTCCCTTTTAATGGGATCTCTTCTAAATCCATATGCTGGATAATATTGTTAAAAAGAAGCATGTTATTGTGATCTCCTCCAGGTCTATTTCTATTACTGGGACTTCTCATTAAATTAAAATCACCAGTGAACATCCACATACTGTGCTCATCTGGATCAAGGGAGAGAAACCAGTTTGTGAATATGATTCTGCCATCATTACTAGTGGGCCCATATACATTAGTTATAGTCCATTCTTCAGAATTCATGTTGCTTTTGAATTTGACCGTAATTTCAAAATGGTGTTGATGAATCACTGATCCAGTAAAAAGAGATCCAACCCAAATAATAATAAGCCCCCCTGAACTTCCAACAGATGGCACAAAAGCAAACTGATTGAATTTCCTTGGGCAGAATTTCCTCAAATATGCATGATCAAAATGTTCCTTCTTTGTCTCCTGTAGACATATGATATTGCAACTGCTCTCATCAATTTTTTTATATAAGTCCCCATCTTACTTGGCTATTAATCCCTCTCAAATTCCAGTTCAATATGCACCAGTTTCTATTCATTAAATAATATGCAGATATTTATTTTTGCCCTGTATGAATTCAATACACAGGCTTTGATTTGAGCGATGTAAGGGGGAGCTGAGATATGTATTAACATCAATTCCTTTATGTTCTCCAGTCATTATAAGATAGTGTGTAATTATCATGTGTGCATTGATACAGCTCATCAGATAAAACACATGAATGCAACCACAGCAGAGATACAAATAGCAGATCAAATCATAATAATAAAGGGAAATAGTTCTGCTGAGTAACACAACTGGAGTACTTCTGCTGAAATGAAAAGCAACTAAATACGAGCTAGGGATAACTAGACAGTTGGATATTGGTCTGTCTACAACCAGCAAATCTTCTGAATCAGATACTATCATTGGAACTATCATACATGAGAGCTCCATCAGAAACCATCTGAGATGGCATCTGACATAATCATGTGCCTATAGCCTGCACAGTCTTGAGTGGCAGATGTGGAGGTGGTGGAGCATCATGATCCATTGCAACTTCTTCAAATTTTGGTGCCAGGTCTAGAGGAATCAAGGTCTCATCTTCCTGCTCTTCATTTTCTGCTTCATCTTGTTCTGACAGAGGAATGAAACCTGCTGCAGTGGCACTAGAAACATCTCTGTAACCACCATTCATCATGGCAATTCTCTCACTCCTGCGCACAAGGCTGATCTCAGTGACTGCTTTCTTCTTCCTCTTATTCTTGGGGAAATCAGCAGGTTTGGTGATCTCCATGACATCATCATCAGAGAGCTCCACAATTCCCTAGGTTGAGAAGACTGACTGGCAGCAGGTGCAACTGTATTCACTTGAAGAAAGCACTTCTTGATCATAACATTGTTTTCCTCAACATCAACAATCTTGCATGAAGCATTGATGATTTTAGCACCACCAAGCTTGGGGAGCAGCTCATTGGCATTGACCACCAGACTGGATATCAGACCTTGTAAAGCTGTAATGCTATCAGTCATTTGGTTCTGAATGTCAACTGGCACAGGTTGATTGAGGTCTAGAAGCTCTGCTGCTATATTATCCTGATGGATGTCCTCTTGCTGAGCATTGGCTTCATTATCTTGCATCTCTTGCTGCATCTCCTGGTGCACATGCTGTTGCTGGTTCCCTTGCTGCTGGTTCTGCTGCTGTGCATTGGCTGCATGTGCATGTCCATGTCCTCCCATCCAGATATCATCAAAACCCATGGGCATAGGATGAGGACTGATATCACCTGGTGGGATTGGATCTTCATCACCTCCAAGTGCACCAAGCATGGTACTAGAGATGATGTAAGTAGGGCAAGTCCAGGAATCTCCATGACCATGATCTGAACTGTTATGCATCACAACAATACTAACTGGCAGAGTATCAATGCTGTAAGGCCTAATCTTAACCAGAATTCTAGCCTTGTTTGACATATCCTTATTCCAGACAACAAATCTACCATATGGTACCATGGTTTTGATAATAGTTTCTAATTCCCAGCATTCTTGAGGATAATTGAGCAGCATCAGCCAGCATTCATGGGAGAAAACAGCATCTCTATGATTGTTACCTCTGTTTTGCTCAACAAAGCGAAGAACAACGTCGCCGATGAAGTGAGGACTCTGGCTGATGGCAGCATCTCTTTCAACCACGCTGACGAACTGAACCAGTGCTGCACCCTGCCCGCAACGAGAGATGTCGCGGACTCTCCAGCCTCTACCTTCCAGGAAGTGCTCGATGGTTGCTGCAGATGCCTGAAACTCATGCGCATCTGCTGCAGGAGCAAGCAGAGCGATGGCCCAATCATCACAGATCACAGGTAGATCACCGCCAAGGACGACGTAGCTGAGCTTCACACGGAGGGGGCCTGGCGGGATGATGTCGAAGCCAGGTGGGAGGTGTGGGTAGGGATCTGCAGGGAAGTTCGCCATAGGATCGCACGGCAAGCTCAAAGCGGCGGCAGAGGAGGTGGCAGATGTGGAATATGAGTCGTCAGGGTTACTTTGGTCATATAGAGATGGTTCACTATTGCGAGTTTTGATCTTATACGAGAAAAATCTGGGGTTGTTGCGCCTAGATAAGCATTGCTTAGAGATATGGCCATAATTGTAACAAACTTTGCATCTGATCTCGTTAGTGCAATCCTTTATCTTATGACCAGGTGCAAGGCATTTAAAATAAAGAGAAATACCATAATTAATTCCCCGATAACTATGAACTTGATGCTGTAATGCATTACCTTGCGAATTAGAGGTTATAGCCGGGGCAATCAATGGGCTGCGAGATGGGCTGCCACGTTGGGCTGTCAGATGACCCGAAAAATCCCGATTTGAATTTGGAGAGGTCCCATTAATGAACTTCTGCTGATCATGTAATGAACTTCTCCGATCATGATCTGAGTACTTCCCAATAGATCCAGATTCTTCAACATAGCTGCAAGTCGGAGTAGAAACAGAAGATCCAGAAACACTTAAAGATTTATGCCGATTGCTAGGTAATGGGAGATCCACAGCCTGAGAATTAATACGTCTCCATTGAAATTTGGGTCCCTTCTTGATAGGAGATGCTCTTTTATGGGAGACAATATTCCACTCCCGATCTAACTCCTTGATCCAGGCAGATTCCTCACGAATCCAATTTGGACTTCCAGCACCCCAGAGATGAAAATAGCATTTGAAATGATCACATTCATAAGAAAATTTCCTCTGGATAAGAAAACCAACTGCTTTTGAAATAACTGAGAAACGAAAAACCCTTCCAGAGAGATGTTTCACGTCGAGGGAATCATATGCTCCTCCCAAGCAGGCCGAGAGTGCAAGGCTTACATTGATCGGTGAGAGACGAAAGACAAATCTTCCAAAAGAGACCACCAGATGAAAACAGGAGTTGGAAGACACCGGGTTCACCGGCGTGGAGAAGAGTTCACGAACCTTGGCCCGGATGGCATGACCAGGAGAGAAATCCAAAAGATGAACAATTGAGTGGGGATCCTCATAGGGATCAGATCCCTGCACCATCGCCATCTCCAGTCTTCAGATCTGGAATCGCCATGATGATCGCCCAAGGTAGCCGTTGGAGGTGGGAGTAGCCATGCTAGGTTCATATCGAATTGCATTAATGCCTCTAGTGATCGTATACCTCGCCATGACCGGAGCCGTCGGCTTCTCCATCACCGGAGCCGCGGTCTTCTCCATCACCGGAGCCGCGGTCTTCTCGGTCGGCTTCTGGACCATCGTGGATTATGTCCTCGACTAGGTCTTCCTGTTCCAAGTCTCGATGGAATTCGAATGGATCCATTGTTTCTGCAAAAAATTAAATCGATAAGTACGTGTTTGTGAGAGGGAGAGGGTGTCGGCGACGCGTGTTTGCGAGAGGGAGAGGGTGTCGGTTGTTTGCGAGAGGAGGAGGGTGTCGGCGATGGGTTTTTGCGAGGGGGGGAGGGGGTCGGCGTCGGTTGCTTGCGAGAGGGAGAGGGTATCAGCGTCGATTGTTTACGAGAGGGAGAGGGGTGTCGGCGGGTGTTTGCGAGAGGGAGAGGGCCGGTGTCGATGTCGGGTATCTATCTTATCGGAATCGAAAATTCAATCTTAAAACAACTAAATATCTTAAAACTAAATACTAAACTAAAACTTAAACTAATTAACTAAATTATATACAAAAATACTTAAACTCTAAAACTTAAATCAAAACATAAACTAACTACAAAATACTTACAACAAAATTTGAACTAACTAATTATCTAACTACAAAATATTTACAACAAAATTTAAACTAACTAATTATCTATATATATACTAAAATACTTACAAAAAACTTGAACTAACTAATTAACTAACTAATACAAAAAAAATTAAAAAAGGAGGGCCGGGGGCGCTGGCGGCCGGCGGTTGCTACCTGCGCGTAGATGGTCGGAGGGGGCGGCCGACACGGCACAGGGCGCGGCGGCGCGGCGGCAGGGCCGACACGACACAGGGCAGCGGTGAGGCACGGCACAGGGCGGCGGCGCGGCGGCGGGGGCGGCACGGCACAGGGCGGCGGCGCGGCGGACGGTGCGGCAGAGAGAGGAGGCCGACGCGCGCGCGGCAGAGGCGCGGAAGGTGGCGGAGGCGTAGAGGTGGCGGGGGCGGCGCCGGAGGAGCTCGAGGCGGCGATAGCGGCGGCGGGAAAATCCGGCAGCCTGGCGGCGCAAAATTGTCTAGTTGGCCTCCGGGTGTCGCGGGTGCTGGCTCCGCCCGCGACGCTAAGGTTTTATACCTACCACCCTTTTCTAGCGGGTGGTGGCACGACCCGCGACAAAAGGGGGTGGGGGCTGATCTGCGGCATCTGCATCCAACGGCTCCGGTCATTTGAATCCAACGGCCTGGAGCCGTTGGACGCGGATCAGCCCCTGGTTATGTTTTCCTTTTCTGTTTTATAAATAAACCCTTATTTATCTATTTTAACATAATAAAAACTATTATTTCAATAACTTTAAATGGTAACTCAAATAGAAAAGTTTTATATATGAAAATTGATCAGAAAAATCCAATGAACATGAATATGACATCCATATAACTATTTGCATCTCGCATCATATCAAACATTGATAGTCGTGTATGCTTCACCCCTAACGATATGCGGAGTGACACCGACTAAGGTTTCCCCGCTCCGCCGTGCCACGTGTCACCGCCGCTTCCACGTGCCTCGCCCCGCCGCTGCCGGCGTGCGACGTGTGTAGCCGTGGCTTACACGTGCCAAGCCCCGCTGATACGTCTCCAACGTATCTATAATTTCTTATGTTCCATGCTAGTTTTATGACAATACCTACATGTTTTGCTCACACTTTATATCATTTTTATGCATTTTCCGGGACTAACCTATTAACAAGATGCCGAAGTGCCAGTTCCTGTTTTCTGCTGTTTTTGGTTTCAGAAATCCTACACAGGAAATATTCTCGGAATTGGACGAAACAAAAGCCCACGGCCCTATTTTCCACGGAGGGTTCCAGAACATCGAAGAAGAGTCGGAGACGGCCAGCAGGGGGCCACCCCATAGGGCGGCGCGGCCCACCCTCCTGGCGCGCCCAGGTGTGGGGAGGCCACCCCCTGGCTCCTTCGAGGCCGCCCTTCCGCCTATATATTTTCTCAGATGCGAAAACCCAAAGGCAATCGGTCTTCCTCCACGAAAAGTTACGTAGCCGCCGCCATCGCGAAGCCAGTTCGGGGGACAGAAGTCTCTGTTCCGGCACGCCGCCGGGACGGGGAAGTGCCCCCGGAATCCATCTCCATCGACTCCATCGCCATCTTCATCGCCGTTGCTGTCTCCCATGATGAGGAGGGAGTAGTTCTCCCCCGAGGCTGAGGGCTCAACCGGTAGCTATGTGGTTCATCTCTCTCTCCCATGGTGTGATCATGAGCTTTGTGATCTAGTTGAATATGTAGATGTTACTCTTGTCTATTATGCACTCTAGAGGTTACTTTAATATGAACTCCGGAGTTACTCTCCACGGTGTGATGGTGACAGTGTGCGCATCGTGTGTGATTCCTTTATGAAGTTGTGGAGCTTGTTTACTCCGGCTTGAGGTGTGCTTTTGTAGCCCTACACAATGAATGGTGTTTGTCATCCAACAAGAGAGTGTTTAAGAGTAGCATTTATTTATTCAATTATGTGACCATTGTTGAGAGTGTCCACTAGTGAAAGTATGATCCCTAGGCCTTGTTTCTAAGCATTGAAACACCGTTTCCAACAAGTTCTGCTACATGTTCGCTTGCTGCTATTTTTATTTCAAATTGCAATTACTACTTACAATCATCCATATTACTTGTATTTCACTATCTCTTCGCCGAACTAGTGCACCTATACATCTGACAAGTGTATTAGGTGTGTTGGGGACACAAGAGACTTCTTGTATCTTAATTGCAGTGGTTGCTTGAGAGGGATATCTTTGACCTCTACCTCCCTGAGTTCGATAAACCTTGGGTGATTCACTTAAGGGAAACTTGCTGCTGTTCTACAAACCTCTGCTCTTGGAGGCCCAACACCGTCTACAAGAATAGAAGCACACGTAGACATCAAGCTATTTTCTAGCGCCGTTGCCGGGGAGGTAAGGTAAAAGGTATTCACATCCTCCGACTACTAAGCTATTTCCTAGCACTGTTGCCGGTGTGTGAGTGCTCGAAGCTATTTCCTTTAGATTCTGCAATTATATCTTTTTGTTTCTTGTTTTTATTTCACTAGTTAGGCTTAATGGAAAACAACAAAAATATTAGAGATCTTTATAGTATTTATCTTGAGTTAAGACATGAGGTGTTTGAAGAGAAAATTAAAAAACCTATGGAACTTTATATGCATGCTAATGGCAATGTTATTAGTATGAATGCTTTGAACACCATTATTGCTAATGCTATGGAAACTTCTAAGCTTGGGGAAGCTGGTTTTGATGAGCATGATATTTTTAGTCCCCCAAGCATGGAGGAGAAAATTTACTTTGATGATACTTTACCTCCTATATATGATGATTACAATGATGACTATCATATTTTCAGTCCACCTACTATTGAGGAGAAAATTAATTATGATTACAATATGCCTCCTATATATGATGATTATGGTGATGAGAATAATAATGATAGCTATTTTTTATTGAATTTGCTCCCACTACAATTAATAGTAATGACTATGCTTATGTGGAGAGTAATAATTTTATGCATGTAGCTCATGATAAGAATGTTTCATGTGATAGTTATATTGTTGAGTTTGTTCATGATGCTACTGAAAATCTTTATGAGAGAGGACAATATGGTTGTAGGGATTTTCATGTTACTAAAACACCTCGCTTTTTGCTTAAAATCTTGAAGTTGCGCTTGACTTGTTTTCCTATGCTTATTGCATTATGCTTACATAACTTGTTTATTTACAAGATTCCTTTTCATAGGAAGTGGGTTAGATTTAAAAGTGTTTCTTATTTCTTTTTGATGCTCTCTTTTGCTTCAACTCTTATTTCTTGCGAGAGCATCATTAAAATTACTGAGCCCATCTTAATGGCTATAAAGAAAGCACTTCTTGGGAGATAACCCATGTTTTTATTTTTCTACTGTTTTGTTGTGTCTTGGAAGTTGTTACTACTGTAGCAACCTCTCCTTATCATGTTTATTTCGTTTTTGTGACAAGTAAAGTCTTTGATAGAAAGTTGATACTAGATTTGGATTTCTGCGCAGGAACAGATTTTTAGCTGTCACGAATTTGCGTTTTTCTCTCTGTAGAAAACTCGTAAAATGCTGAAACAATTCATGAGTAATCCTCAGATATGTACGCAACTTTCATTCAACTGGAGCTTTTCAATCTGAGCATGTTAAGTGCCTCGAAAAAAATTCGTCTCTACGGACTGTTCTGTTTTGACAGATTCTGCCTTTTATTTCGCATTGCCTCTTTTACTGCGTTTGAGTGGATTTCTTTGCTCCATTAAATTTCAGTAGCCTTGGTTAATGTTCAGAAGTGTTGGGAATGATCGTGTCCTTGCTGAACATGTGAATTTTTTATTATGCACTAACCCGCTAATGAGATTGCTTTGAGTTTGGTGTGAAGGAAGTTTTCAAGGATCAAGAGAGGAGGATGATATAATATGATCAAGAAGAGTGAAAAGTCTAAGCTTGGGGATGCCCCCGTGGTTCATCCCTGCATATTTAAAGAAGACTCAAACGTCTAAGCTTGGGGATGCCCAAGGCATCCCCTTCTTAATCAACAACTTATCAGGTCACCTCTCGTGAAACTATATTTTAATTCCGTCACATCTTATGTGCTTTACTTGGAGCGTCCGTGTGCTTTTATTTTTGTTTTGTTATTTTCATTCTCTGAATAAATCGGATCCTAGCATGCTTGTGTGGGAGAGAGACACGCTCCGCTTTTTCATTTGAACACTTGTGTTCTTCGTTTTACTTTAATATTCATGGCGAAAGATGAAAGCCTCAGCATTGATTGTTATTTGGTTGGAAACAGAAATGATTCATGTGGTAATTGGTACATTGTCTTGAATAATTTGATACTTGGCAATTGTTTTGAGCTCTCAAGTAGATCATGTTTAAGCTCTTGCATCATGTAGTTTAAATCTATTAGTGGAGAACTACCGTAGAGCTTGTTGAAATTTGGTTTGCATGATTGGTCTCTCTAAGGTCTAGATATTTTCTAGTAAAAGTGTTTGAACAACAGGGAAGACAGTGTAGAGTCTTATAATGCTTGCAATATGTTCTTATGTAAGTTTTGCTGTACCGGTTTATACTTGTGTTTGCTTCAAACAACCTTGCTAGCCAAAACCTTGTACTGAGAGGGAATGCTTCTCGTGCATCCAAAACCTTGAGCCAAAACCTGTGCCATTTGTGTCCACCATAACTACCTACTATGTGGTATTTTTCTGCCATTCCAAAGTAAATTGCTTGCGTGCTACCTTTAAAAATTCATTCCTTGTCTTTGCAATACATAGCTCATGGGAAAGTAGCCTAAAAACTATTGTGGTAATGAATATGTCGCTTATGTATCTTAGTTCTTATAAGTTGCTTGTTGAGCGGTAACCATGTTTCGGGGACGCCATCAACCTGTCACACCTTAGTTGAATATCATGTGAGTTGCTATGCATGTTCGTCTTGTCTGAAGTAAGGGAGATTTCTCATGATTAAATGGTTTGAGTATGCATATTGTTAGAGAAGAACATTGGGCCGCCAACCAAAGCCATGTATCATGGTGGAAGTTTCAGCTTGGACATTAATCCTCAAATCTCTTATGAGAATATTATCTGTTGTTGAATGCTTAAAGCATAAAAGAGGAGTCCATTATCTGTTTTCTATGTTATCCCGGTATGGATGTCCTCAAGTTGAGATCTATCAAAATCGAGAAATCAAATGCGATTTATCTCCTTGGACCTTTGTATAGGTGGCATAGAGGTACCCCTTTGTGACACTTGGTTGAAACATATGTAATGCAATGATAATCCATGGAAGTCCGAGCTAATTAGGACAAGGTGCGGGCACTATTGGTATTCGATGCATGAGGCTTGCAACTTATAGGAAGTTTTATGCATAACACATATTAATTATTACTACCATTGACACAATTGTTTCCATGTTTTCAAAATAAAAAGCTCTAGCACATGAGTAATCCATGCTTCCCTCTGCGAAGGGCCCTTCTTTTACTTTATGTTGAGTCAGTTTACCTACTTCTTTCTATCTTAGAATCAAACACTTGTGTCAACTGTGTGCACTGATTCTTACATGTTTACTTATTGCACTTATTATATTACTTTGTGTTGACAATTATCCATGAGATATACATGTTGAAAGTTGAAAGAAATTGCTGAAACTTAAATCTTCCTTTGTGTTGCTTCAAAACCTTTTATTAAGAATCTATTGCTTTATGAGTTAACTCTTATGCAAGACTTTTTGATGCTTGTCTTGAAAGTACTATTCATGAAAAGTTTTTGCTATATGATTCAGTTGTTTAGTCATTATATTTTTGTTAGCAAACTATAGACCATTGCTTTGAGTCACTTCATTCATCTCATATGCTTTACAATAGTGTTGATGAAGATTATGTTGGTAGCATGTAACTTCAGAAATTATTCTTTTTATCGTTTACCTACTCGAGGGCGAGTAGGAACTAAGCTTGGGGATGCTTGATACGTCTCCAACGTATCTGTAATTTCTTATGTTCCATGCTAGTTTTATGACAATACCTACATGTTTTGCTCACACTTTATATCATTTTTATGCATTTTCCGGGACTAACCTATTAACAAGATGCCGAAGTGCTAGCTCCTGTTTTCTGCTGTTTTTGGTTTCAGAAATCCTACACAGGAAATATTCTCGGAATTGGACGAAACAAAAGCCCACGGCCCTATTTTCCACGGAGGGTTCCCGAACATCGAAGAAGAGTCGGAGACGGCCAGCAGGGGGGCCACCCCATAGGGCGGCGCGGCCCACCCTCCTTGCGCGCTCAGGTGTGGGGAGGCTACCCCCTGGCTCCTCCGAGGCCGCCCTTCCGCCTATATATTCTCTCAGATGCGAAAACCCAAAGGCAATCGGTCTTCCTCCACGAAAAGTTACGTAGCCGCCGCCATCGCGAAGCCAAGTTCGGGGGATAGAAGTCTCTATTCCGGCACGCCGCCGGGACGGGGAAGTGCCCCCGGAATCCATCTCCATCGACTCCATCGCCATCTTCATCGCCGTTGTTGTCTCCCATGATGAGGAGGGAGTAGTTCTCCCCGAGGCTGAGGGCTCTACCGGTAGCTATGTGGTTCATCTCTCTCCCCCATGGTGTGATCTTTATGTGATCTAGTTGAATATGTAGATGTTACTCTTGTCTATTATGCACTCTAGATGTTACTTTAATATGAACTCCGGAGTTACTCTCCACGGTGTGATGGTGACAGTGTGCGCATCATGTGTGATTCCTTTACGAAGTTGTGGAGCTTGTTTACTCCGGCTTGAGGTGTGCTTTTGTAGCCCTACACAATGAATGGTGTTTGTCATCCAACAAGAGAGTGTTTAAGAGTAGCATTTATTTATTCAATTATGTGATCATTGTTGAGAGTGTCCACTAGTGAAAGTATGATCCCTAGGCCTTGTTTCTAAGCATTGAAACACCGTTTCCAACAAGTTCTGCTACATGTTCGCTTGCTGCTATTTTTATTTCAGATTGCAATTACTACTTACAATCATCCATGTTACTTGTATTTCACTATCTCTTCGCCGAACTAGTGCACCTATACATCTGACAAGTGTATTAGGTGTGTTGGGGACACAAGAGACTTCTTGTATCTTAATTGAAGGGTTGCTTGAGAGGGATATCTTTGACCTCTACCTCCCTGAGTTCGATAAACCTTGGGTGATTCACTTAAGGGAAACTTGCTGCTGTTCTACAAACCTCTGCTCTTGGAGGCCCAACACTGTCTACAAGAATAGAAGCACACGTAGACATCACCCGCGTGCGCTATATAGAGCGCCGCGTGCGCGCGCAGCCACACGTCGCCACCGCCTCCGCTCATTCATCTCCGGGATGTCACCACGTCGTCGAGGGTCGTCCGGTTTCCGTGGCGTCCGAGCGCGTCCGAGCGGTAGGTTCTACGCCGAGATACGCGTCGGTGGCTTCCGCCTCACACACGACATGTACAGCACGCCGGAGCTGGCGGCGCGCGCTTAAGACGCAGCGGCGTGGCGATTTCGGCGGCCACGATGCGACATGAACTTCCCGGATGTTGAATCGCTAGAGGAGGCGGAGTTCCTCGCGCCAGCGCCGTGCCTCGTCAACGATGAGGACCGTCGCCGGCACCGCCAGGTGCAGCGCAGGATCGCCATCGCCGAACACGACGAGCAGTTGATGCGCCAGTGGAGGGTGCAGTTCCCAACGACGTTGACAACACCGACGCGTTCTTCGCTGACCTCAGGGCACAACGCAGGTCCAACAGGCGCCACCGTCGGGCCGTCGCCGAGTTCGAGCTCGAGAACCCGAATACAACTTGGGCCGAAAACGACCCTCGGTGGGATGACATTTGGACGGAGACAACCTCCGACGACGAGTAGAGACTAGACTAGTCATTTATCTATTTTATTGTAATTTCAATAAAGTCGTTGTCGGTTGTTTTAGTTTAATAAAGTGGTTGTTACGAAATTTTATTACGATTGAACTGGAATTAAAGTACAAAGCTCAACTAAAAATTAAGATACATGGCCATATTCGAATGTTGGAGCCATTCAGTCATAGTTGTGCCTAGCCCTATAAACGTCGCCACTGTAGTCATCATAGTCGCAGACGTCATCGTCGCTAGCATAGGGGTTGCGGTTGTCGAACCTCGGCGGGTGAGCACGCGTGGGCTGGGATTGAGGGTAGCGCAGGCGGGGGCACGGTAGGCCATGACGCTCTGGAGAGTCCGGCCGCGCCACCACAGCCGACGGCCGGCCTCGTTGAAGTTCGAAGGAGGCGGGCCATCCTCCTCGTGCCTGGCAACCGCCCTCTCACGCCGATTGATGAAGAAGCTGTCCCAAGTCGGGCTGTAGTCGGGATGCCACTGGGGATTCCTCCGCTGCTCTAGCGTGAGATCGAAGTAGTAGTGGTTCGTGATGGACATCTGGCGTGCCACACCTAGAGGGATAGGAGGGACCGGTACGCCTCCGACGCTCAGCAACCAGCCTGTCGGGACGCGGTAGCCCGGCGGGCAGGGGTAGTTCGAGGCGCAAAGCTCCTCCGCCTCCCGGGGTGTTAGAGATACGATGGAAGCCATGGGAGAGAGTGATGAGGTTTGCAGATATGAGTCTAGATGTGATATGTAAATGGAGGCCAGGCATACATATATATAGTGAAAAAATGGCGGGAAGACGGAGGCGGGAAGCGGTGGAAAGCGCGGGAAGAAAATAGGCGGAACGCAGTGGCGCGGGAAACTTTCATCCCGGGTGGGGGCTCAAACCGGGACAAAAGATATGGGGTCTTATCTGGGGGAGGCTTATCTAGGAGGGCCTTATGCGGGGGCTGGCGTGCGGGCAACCATTAGTCCTGGCTGGTGGATGCAACCGGGACTAAAGCTGTCGGCAGGATGAGGATGTGTTGGTAACCTTTAGTCACGGTTGGTGGGTGCAACCGGGACTAAATCTGTCGGCAGGATGAGGACGCGTGGGTGGACGCACTGCTCGATGAGATAAAGCATGTAGCGCACGACGCCCTGTCGAAGGAACAAGACAAAGTAGAAGCGGCGCCTTGCCTATAAAAGGAGCATCGATGCGCCTTGGCAAGCAGATCAACAAGTGACATAGGCATCCCCAATGGGCCTGCCGAAGATGGTACCCGGGGTTTACTGAAGGCCCACAATTCGAAGAATAGGAAGTTCGGAAGCCCAGTTAATATTAAGGAAAGTTAGAGTTGTATTAGGAAATATAGAGACTTGTAATTTTACGGGACGGGCTAGAAACCCTCCCGGACTCTGTAACTTGTGTATTACGAATCCCTCGGCTCCGCCTCTTATATAAGGGGGAGTCAAGGGACAAAGAGAGGATCGAATCCATTGTCAACGTAACCCTAGTTTCTTAATCGTCGAGTACTTTTCAGCTGAAACCTTCGAGATCTACTTGCCCTCTACTTCCAACCAAACCCTAGTCTACAATACGTAGGCATTGACAAATTAATACCTTGTCAATTGGCGCCGACCGTGGGGATTAGAGGAGACAAGGAGCTGATCTCGATGGCACGTTCAAGATCGTTGACATCGTCGGTAGCAAGCAACGCGATGGATCGAGGTAAACAGATCGAAACTGATCTAGTTGATTTTTTCCTCACCCGCCCTCCCGTTTGGATGCATATGCGTATCTGGAGGAGCCCATGGAGATGACGTTCGGAAAGTTCCGATTCTGTGTCGAGAAAGAAGGATCGTATCGTCTCGAAGTTCCGATCTCATCGGGATTATCAGCGGTCGATTCTGACTTTTCGTTAGGCGAAGAGGAGATTTCGTCACCACGCTTCATCAACACTATGGCAAGCGAAAAGCTCGCCAAGATCTTCAGCGACATGTCCTTCGAGTCATCTGCGGACTCTGATATAAGCAGCAACTCAGACATCATCGATAACTTCAATTTCATCGACAGATCTATCGTTGTTGGAAAGGTCTTCACCAATCTACATGATGGTGTCACCAATCCTGACAAAAATCAAAATACAAAATATCATCAGATCTATGCAACTGGAGAAACAAACCGAGCAGAGCCGGAGACGTCACAGGCTTTCGACGATGCGGGAAACCCATATGTCGATCCCGCTGATCTCACACGAGGTTTAGGCACCAAATATGTCGGGCCTACACCGCGTTTAAGGGTTCAACTCCCGCAAGAAGCATGGGACAGAGCCGCAAGACCCATGGATGGTACAGAACCAATGACCACAACTGCTACGGCAGAAGAATTGCAAGCTTACCAATATAGACTCGCTCGTGTTGGCAGAGAGTTAGAAAAACAGACAGCTGAACTAAACAGAAGAAGGGAGGCAGCTTCCGCGTCAAGTAGGCGAAGGGCAGATCTAAGTCGACAATCAGGAAACTCGGGAGATAGTCACAGAGAAGCTCGAAGGAGAGCAAGATCTTGGCTGCAAAATATACCTGAAGCAGAGAGGGAGAATTTAGTTCAAAACCTCGACATGTCTTTTATGTCAATCGACACAAGGGGAAATATTATTCCCAAAACACCAGAAGCTGGGTACATGGCAACGCAAGCTTTCATCCTCGCGTCCAGACCACCTCCTAGGGATCCGAGAGAAGCGTTGTATAACATGGCAATGGCAGGAGTTGGAGCCATGGGAACAACGTTCGCAACTACACCTCCCGAAGGAGCTGCAAGGCAAAATATTCCGCGCCCTACCGCAGCAGTGCAGGATCCACCGAGAGCGAGTGGAGCAAGAGATTCAGCGACTCAGGTAAGGGTGGATAGAGCGCGACAGGATAGAAGAGAACATCGGCATTCACCAGAAGTTGATGAGGAAGATATGTGTGGACTTCCGTGTTTCACGAGACGAGTTCGAAAAACTCGAGTCCCGTCAGGGTTTAAGTTACCCGACAATTTCAAAAAATTTGATGGTCTACAGGATCCCGAGGATTGGCTCGTTGATTACCTCGAGACGGTGAAGTTGATAGGTGGAACCAGGGCAACAGCCATGCAGAGCATCCAAGTGCACTTGAGTGGAGCAGCACGATCATGGATAAAGAAGCTACCTCCGGGGTCCATCGACAGCTGGGATAGTTTCGAGGATGTTTTTGTGAAGAATTACCGATCCACATGCAAAAAACCCGCGTCACTAGAGGAGTTGAGGGCTTGCAGGCAGAAGTATGACGAACCAATGAGAAAATACATCCAGAGGTGGAATATCATCAAAAACTCGGCAGAAAACATATCTGACGAGAGGGCAATAGATGTGTTCGTGGGAGGAATTCGACAGAGAGATTTTGTCGAAGACTTAGGGAGAACCAATCCAAGGACAATATCATCATTAATGGAAATAGCGAATAGGTGGGAAGATGGAGAAGATGTCACAACAAGCGACATAGGTCGCCAGAAGAGGACCACAATCGAAATTTCCAACATAGACGACGATTCTCTCGATAGTTCTCGAGTTATGACGCTCCTGGCCAAATATCGGCTGGGTTCCGAGGAAACACTGGAGGAAACAGTCGAGATGATTATCAAAGAAGTAGCGAGCAGCAAGGCGACAACAGAGGTGATTCCCGCAATAATAGACAAAATAGTGGACCAAGGTTCCAGAGACCATATGTGTCCCCCAAGGATATGATGAATGGACCGTGTCAAATGCATTTTTATCTTGATAACAACGGGAAGAGACAGTCAGGGCATCTGCAGAAGGATTGTCGAAACTTTCAAGCAATGTTGAGATTTGCGGGGCAAGCTAATGCTCAAGCAGCGAATAGAAACCCCCAGGGGCCAAGGAGTGAGATCCACCTTCCACCTCCTCCCGCAATTACGGACGAAAATCGGCACCAGCTCAGAATAGCGGCAGCACCACACCCACCTCCATATATCGACCCCAACGCCAACGGCGCGGTCTCGATGATTCAGAAAGCTAGGCCATCCAATAGAGCTCAGAAAGTGATATCGCGACAAGTTTTTATGGCAGAGAAGATGCCGCCACCTACAATAGAGTACCTAAATTGGTCGGGACAGGACATTGGTTTTACCATAGCGGACCATCCGTAGCAAGTTCCTCGACCAGGGCAGTCAGCACTCATTTTACCAGCGGTGATCACAGGATTCGACGTTTCTCGAGTGTTCATAGATGGAGGCAGCAGTTTAAACCTTATGTATGCAGATACACTAAGAAAGATGAACATATCCCTGGCGAACTTAAAGCCAACTGATACACGTTTCCATGGAATCACACCGGATAAGCCAAATTATCCGCTGGGAAAAATCAATCTCGACGTTCAGTTTGGAACCCGAGAAAACTACAGGATAGAAAGATTGGAGTTCGAAGTCGTGGATTTCCCTTCACAGTATCACGCTTTATTGGGAAGACCAGCGTATGCCAGGTTTATGGCGGTACCACATTATACGTACCTGCTATGGAGGCTCCCTGGACCCAAGGGACCAATTACAGTAAAAGGCAGTTTTGCGCTAGCTGATAAATGCGACAAGTACTTTCATCGACTATCAGAAACTTTCGGGATGCAGGCAGAATACATGGCATCAAAGTTAACAACGGATTATGATGTGTTGCCGGATTCAGGGAGGCCACTCAGGGAACCAACCTTCGACACTACTAAGGATTCTAAGGAAGTCCAAATTCACCCAACAGATCCCAAGAAAACGACATCCATCGCAACAAACATGGATCTCGCATAGGAAAGCGCGCTCGTCGAGTTCCTTCGTCAGCGCTGGGAAATCTTCGCATGGTGTCCAGCTGACATGCCAGGAGTACCCAGGGAACTTGCCGAGCACCACCTCAATTTGGATCCAGTGGCGAAACCAATCAAACAACCCTTGCGGCGTTTTTCGGAACCAAACCGCAAGGCTATGCTGTCAGAAATCAATCGACTCAGAGAAGCTGGCTTTATCAAAGAACTGCATACGGAGGCCACATGGGTAGCTAACCCAGTACTGGTCCCGAAGAAAAACACGAAAGTCCTTCGCATGTGCGTCGACTTCACGTGTCTCAGTAAACATTTTCCAAAGGATCACTTTCCCCTCCCGAGGATCGATCAAATTATCAACTCCACGGCAGGATGCGAACGTCTTTCCTTCTTGGATGCATATTCTGGCTATAACCAGATCAGACTAAAAGAAGACGACGAGGTCAAAACAGCTTTTATAACACCTTATGGTGTGTTCTGCTATCGAACAATGCCTTTTGGTTTGAAAAACGCGGGAGCAACATATCAGCGGATGATGCAAAAGTGTTTGGCAACACAGATTGGTAAAAATGTACAAGTATACATTGACGATGTCGTCATAACAACAAAGAAGGGGTCAACTTTGATCGAGGATTTGAAGGAAACTTTCGACAACCTTGACAGGTTCTGCCTTAAGTTGAACCCGACAAAGTGGTCCTTTGGTGTTCCTGCGGGAGAGCTTCTCGGGTTCCTAGTATCAGCAAGAGGGATCGAGGCCAATCCAGAGAAAATCCAAGCCATCGTAACAATGAGGAAGCCAACAAAGTTGAAAGAAATACAACAGCTGACTGGGCGAGTCGCAGATTTGAGCAGATTCGTCGCCAGGCTAGGAGAGAAGGCATTGCCGTTCTACACGTTGATAAAGCAAGGAGAGACGTTTCAATGGAACGAAGAAGCGGATAGAGCTTTCGAGGATCTCAAGCGCACAATTTTTACACCACCAATCTTGGTGGCGCCTAAGGAAAAGGAACCTCTCCTGTTATATATCGCACCCACACCTCAGGTGGTTAGCACAGTGCTTGTGGTTGAAAGAGAAGAAGAAGGAAAACTCCATGGAGTGCAACGGCCGGTATATTTCGTCAGCAAAGTTTTGTCGCCTTCCAAACAACGGTACCCGCAGTACCAGAAGTTAGCATATGGGGTGTTTACAACCGCAAGAAAACTGCGACACTATTTTTCGGCGCATCCGATAATAGTGGTTAATGAGGCACCTTTGTCCAATATATTAAACAATCCAGAGGCTACGGGTCGTGTCTCCCTTTGGGGAATAGAGCTTTCCCCTCGGGACATCACATATGAAAAAAGAAAGGCAATAAAGTCGTAAATATTGCCAGATTTTATTGCAGAGTGGATGGAGCTACAAAATACGGGACCCCCGGATTTATCGAGAACTTGGACTATGAACTTCGACGGGTCCAAGAGATTGGAGGGGGCTGGAGCAGGCGTGATACTGATATCACCACAAGGCGATAAATTGAAGTATGTTTTGCGGATGACGTTTCCAAATGCGTCTAACAACGAGGCAGAATATGAAACTCTTATACATGGGATGAAGATGACGAAGGCTTGTGGCGCAACTCGATTAAAAATCTTTGGCGACTCGCAATTGGTGGCTCAACAAGTCATGAATCAATGCGACGCAGTCAATGATAGCATGATAGCATACAAGGAGGTGTATAATGAGCTCGAGAAGCTGTTTGATGGGTGCGAGGTAAATCACATCAGCAGGCTAAGTAATGACGAAGCCGATGTTCTTGCAAACATCGGGTCGCAATGTCTCGCAATACCACCTGGTGTGTTCTGGGAAGAGATATCTGAGAGATCCACCAAGCCGAAGAAACAGCAGAAGAAGGAGAAGGAAGAGAAACTCTCGGGGGCTAAAGAAATACCATCAGGAGAAGAGGATGAACCTGAGGTAGTGATGATGATACAGATTCCGTGGATGCAGATGTATATAGCATATATTACGAGAAATGAACTACCCGATGATCCAGTTGAAGCAAGGCGATTTATTAGGCGATCCAAAGCCTTCACCGTGGTAAAAGGAGAGCTGTATAAACGAAGTATCTCGGGAGTTTTACAACGATGTGTCACACCTGAGCAAGGGAGGTTAATTCTGAAGGATGTACACGAAGGAGTATGCGGACACCATGCAAGTAGTCGAGCTATAGCAGCCAAGGTTTTCAGAGCAGGGTTTTATTGGTTAACAACAATTGAGGATGCCAAAGACATAGTACGCACTTGTGACGCGTGCCAAAGGTTTGCCGCCAAATCTCATTCTCCGACAGCAGAGTTAATGCCAATACCGTTGTCATGGCCTTTTGCTCAGTGGGGCCTTGATATGGTGGGAAAGTTGCACAAAGCTTCGCCAGGAGGATACAAGTATATGCTCGTAGCTGTCGACAAGTTCACGAAGTGGATAGAAGCAAAGCCGATAAATTCACCAGATGCGGCGTCAGCAGTCAAGTTCGTGAAAAGTATCGTTTTTCGATTTGGAGTACCTAACAGCATCGTCACGGACAATGGTAGTAATTTCACATCCAATGAATTCAAGGCATATTGCACAGAGGTAGGCATCAAATTACACTTTGCCTCTGTCGCGCATCCGCAGACCAATGGTCAAGTCGAGAAAGCCAACGGTACCATATGCAATGGTATCAAGAAACGTCTGCTCGCACCATTGGAAAAAGCTCGACACACCTGGCCAGAAGAGTTGCCCAGCGTGTTATGGAGTATTCGAACAACACCAAATACAGCAACACAGGAAACTCCGTTCTTTCTGGTCCATGGAGCTGAGGCCGTGTTGCCGATAGAAATAGAGCACAACTCTCCAAGAGTAACGGAATATGAGGAAGAAGCTTCAAGAAAATCTCTGGAGGACGATGTCGATGCACTCGATGAAGCTCGCGACGAAGTACTGTCACGAGTCACCAAGTACCAGCAGGACCTGAAAAATTACCACAGTCGACGTTTGCGACCACGATCCTTCCAAGTAGGAGACTTAGTTCTTCGGCTGACACAAAAAAGCCATGAAAAACTCGAGTCGCCGTGGCTTGGCCCTTACATCGTCACAGAAGTAATCGAAGGAGGTGCATACAGAATCAAGGACAAAAAGACAGGAGTCGCGGAGCCAAACCCTTGGAACGTGGCGCAGCTCAGGCGTTTTTACGCCTAGAGTCGAAATATAGTCTTCCTTGTAAACATACAATGTACTGAAACGCCCGCGAGTTTTCAGACGCACTCTTTTCCTTTTCAGGGCACCGAGTGGGGATGAAAAGGTTTTTAATGAGGCGGGCTCGCGGTGCTGCAATATAATAAAGATATTGATGACCTATATTTTTCTCGTCGACAGGCCCGGGGGCTCATAAACAAAATATATAACTTCTGGCGCAATATAGTTATTTACCTTGGCGCAAAAAGATAGTTCGCCAAACAAAATATAACCACAGGTCAACAATACGCTCGGGGGCTTGATGAGAAAAAATAAGAAAAAATATATTCAGCGGCTTCACAATATAGATTATGTTACAACATACAAGATGCAACTACCGAGATAAATTCGACAAAATAAAGGACAAAACTTTCAATCGCTACGTAGTATATCATTTATGGTTAATCGCTCATTATTTGCAGCACGAGTACTATGTTCAGCATAGCTACCCTTCACAAAGAACTCAACGTCCATCCGAAGCAGTTCATCCATCATTTCTTCTGCTACAGGGGTCACAACATCATCAATTTTTCCAATGTTCCTCTTCCTTTTCGACATCTTGGCCATGCACTTGGCAACAATTCGACTCATGTTTAACTTCGGATAGCAGATTTGTATCATAATCATAGCAAATCTCGCGCCGGCAGATAATTGGACCCGCACAAAGCCATGGATTCGAGGGGCATCCCGAAACTTGTCCATCAGAGCAGGAAGGGTTTCTGGCATTTTGTTGCGTAGGAACATGGTGCTATAAACTAAGGACAATGTCCTTGTGCAGAAGTCGAGGAAATCACGGACCTGACTCGCGCGATCTTGAAATCTGACGATTTGGCGGGTACGTTCAGGCGTAACCCAAAAGTTAGAACCATGTTCCGATGCAAGTCTGAGAAGCACATTGGATCGAGCTTCAACACGTTGATCCTCGGCAGCGGTATCCAAAAAAGAACCTGTTTCAATGGAAGAATCAGCGAGGAAGGAAAAACAGTAAGAACAAAATCAAGTACGGTCAAGTGAACGAAGTATACCTGTCATATCCAAGCTGGAGTCATTCATCAGTTGAAGCATGTAATTCTCTCGTGAAGAAGCTTCGACAGCCTCAGTAACCGCGGCCTCTTTTACAGCTATAGCATCCTGAGCCTGCTGAAGTGCAACCTTTTCCCTTTCCGACGATTTTCGAGACTGCTCCATTATTATAAGTGTTTGCTTCTTCATAGACTGAAGCTGTTGGCGAAGTTCTTCCAAGTCTTGTGCTGAACTCTTACTCGAGGAATCTCCAATAAGTTCATCATCGACATGCGTTTTCTTCGAGTAGGACGAAGCAGGAAAAGCATCGGAAGGACGAGGAGTTGAAGTGTAGTTATCAAAAACCAACTGGAAATAAAAGTTCGACATCAATCATCAAGCAAAACAGATTTCCATTGATCTTCAAAGTATTTACATGGCCCTTACAAAAGAATGGATCCTAATGATCCAATCATACGTTGTCGCAAGCTACATCCATAGCGATGAGCGCCAAAAGAAAGAAACGAAAAAGACAGATAGGGTACTCTACTTGACCTCCGTTTTGGCGGAACTGGAGGAGGGCGTTGGCTTGTACCCGAGGAAGGCCAGGATTTTCTTCGAGTGGGGCTTTGCAGCCCTGATCAGGTTCAGCCATTTATCCTGCTTCATCTTTGTAGCCTCGCCAACCTTTGCCCAGTCGACGTCCTGCTGGCTCGCCGCAACCAGCGCTATAGTACCTTCAACACCAATCTTCAAATTTTCTTGGCGAAGAGCAAGGCCAAGATCTTCTTTGGGGATGAAGCTTTCGGCAAGGGCAGCAAAAGTATTGGGCTCCTTTTCTTCAGGAAGAAGTAAGGGAACAAGCGTGAAAAAGTTGTATGAGCATCAAAAATGCTACGGCGCACCAGGTCAGCATGAATCTCGAGAAGGGACAACGCGTCGAGAAGACGGTTGTTTACAGGTTTCTCCAGCTCAAAATCTTGATTCATTTTCCCTGCTGAGACAAACGTTTGGTTCTTCAACAAAATAAAAAAGGGGAGGAAAAACAAAGACAAGGATGAAGATGGATTAGTAAACTTACTAACAAAGCGCTGATTCAATGATTCGAGGCGAGAAGCGATTTCTCCTTCTTGGGCAACATTCTAAGCGATTTTATCACTCAAAGCAGTTTCTGCCTCATGAAGCTTCTTCCGAAGATCTTCAATGCAAGAAGCGTCCTTCTCAGCTTTTTCGCGAGCTTCTTCACTTGCTTTGAGTTTGGAAGCAAGATCGTCAGCTCGTTTGTCCGCCGCAAGGAGAGATTCTGTTGGAAAACCATATGAGTAAGGTTGAAATGGAACAAAAGGCCGAGGATGATATTACAAGAAGTAATAAAAATAGATTGTTCGAAAGTTTACCTTTCAACCCTTCAACAGTGTTGCGGTACACAATAAATTGGGCACCAAGGTTAATAAAAGGCTGCATTAAAGGCTACAGAGAAGCAAACCAAAATAAAGGTTCAGGGAAGTGAAAAAACTCGACAAACAGGAAAGCAGAGATAGTAGACTTACATCGTCCAAAGCTAGAGTCGGTGAAACTCCGGCAAGGAAGAATTGTTCGCCTAGCTCAATCCTTGCTCTCTCTGGCGAAGAGGCTCGGGGGCTAGTGGCAGGAGTTGACCTCTCAAGGTTTGGATGAGGAGTCGAGGTTTCTTCCGCCGTGCGAGGTGTATCCGACATGGCCAAAGTTTGAGACGTGCTCATAGGAGCAGTCGTATTGACGACGGGTTCTTCTTCTTCTTCTTCACCGCTGAATACAAAATAGAATGAGTTTATTTGCAAGGGAATTATATTATTCGACATGTAGTAAACTAAAGAGAGCGTCAAGGCAACTTATGAGCTAATAAGGGCGGACGTGTAGGCGTCGAAGGGCTGAGGTTCTTCGGGAGCAGTTTCCTCGAGAGGAGAACTGCTCGGTCTAGAGGTGCCGGAATCTTCCATGTCACCCCTCTTCCGTTTGTTCTTTGGAGAAACAGCGGAAGGAACAGACTCGGTTGATTCGGAAGCCTCGGATTCCACTTCTTTTTCAGAGGGAGCCGCGGATTTTTGAGAAACCACGGCTCCGCTCGCAGGTTGAGAAGAAACCTGGGCATCATCGGAGATGACTGCGCGCTCTTCGACATCTCCATTTTCGGGAAGAGGAGGAAGAGATGATGTAGTCTTATGATTCTGGACAAAATAGTAATATATCGACAGGAGATTGTATAAATTAATAGCAGTCGAAGAAATAACAACTGGAAAAATTGAAGAATGAACAAAGAAAATGATAAAAGATAGATTACCTGGGGGAGCGCATTGGTGGCGCTATAGGGTTTCACGCGGCAAGACGACGGGACAGGATCTTTCTTGCTGAGCGAAGAGATTTTTCGGATAAGTTTTTCTAAGTCCTTAACCGATAAATCTACCGACAGGCGATCCACATCCTTGTCACCGGCATACATCCAGAGGGGTTTTTTGCGAGCCTGAAGAGGTTGTACCCTAATCCTAAGGAAATACGCCGTGATTTGGATACCCGACAATTCTTGTCCGCGGGTATTTTGCAGTTCGTGGATGCGTGTCATCAACGCCTCTGTCGCCGATTTTTCTTCGTCGCTAGCCTCTGCATCCCAGGAGCGGCGGCGACAGATTTTTTCGTTGCCGTTGAAAGGAGGAATATTGTGTTCCAGCGAGTCGATGCATTCCTCGTGGACATACAACCATTTTTTGCTTCACCCTTGAACTAAGTCAGGGAATTTGACATCGAAATATTCGACATCAGGGCGGACGCAGATAACAACACCTCCTATGTTATAGGCGACATTGGAAGAGCCATTACGGCGGAGAAGAAAGATGCGTTTCCATAGAGCCCAGTTAGGCTGGACTCCAAGGAAAGACTCGGAAAGGGTGATAAAGATAAAGATGTGGAGGATGGAATTGGGAGTGAGATGATGCAGTTGCAACCCGTACACAAAGAGTAAACCACGCAGAAAATCGTGGATGGGTGCAGAGAGACCACGGATATGGTGGTCGACAAAACTAACCCGATACTCAATGGGAGGCGTCGGGTAGCTCTCCGGAAGCGCAGCGCGTCTTGTTTCTTGCTTATCCCAAGCTTTTTCAGCAGATTGATGTCCTGCGCGGTGATCTTCGATCTCTCCCACTCTGATGCCCCCAGATCTACCGCCGCCATCTTGGATTCAGGAGTACTATGCCTGGTGAGTCTACGTGGTGGCATCAACAATGGCGCAAGTGGGATTGGGAGTATGGCTGAGCTCAGAGGGTGTTGAGAGTAATGGGGGATTTTTGGAGAGAGAACAGAGGTGCGGCGCGGTGAAGCGGCGAACGGAGGAAGAAGATGACCTTTTATAGGGAGCGTGCGGGTCGACGCACCGTTGGATGGAGCGGTGATGAACTTGATGAATTACACGTGGACTAGAGGGTAAAATTGTATTTTCGCCACGATGGAACTGGACAGGCGCCACAGTGCGCGTGCTAGAAAAACTGGAGAACGTGTGCCCCCACTTGTGCAAACGTGTCAAACTGCCGCGGACTTTGGGTCCACCAGTCTGGGACAGAAGAGAATTCGTGTCTCTTAAATAAAGAGGTCGTGGCTAACGTCAGCGTTGATGTCACTTTGGTAGAGGAAATTTTCTGCAGCAACAAAATAAAGACCGGTCAAAGAGTACAAGTGATGATAACTTCGAGAGCTTTTGATCACAAACAAGTTTTTGATCAAATGCTCGGGGGCTACTTTTGAAAGAAGGAAATTCCGAGTATGACAAAATAGAAATGGCGAGAGCCTATGATCAAATGCAAGCATTTGTTCATAGCCTCGGGGGCTACTCCCATCGGGAGCGCTGGTCGCGCACCCGATAGAAATATAAACTCAAGAAGATATGACAATATAGCGACATCAAGAGTTAAAATGTTGAGCCTACAACGAAGTACAAGTCCTTGGCTGTAGCCTCGGGGGCTACTCCCATCGGGAACGCTGTTCGCGTGCCCGATGAAATTGAAACAGTATAATGCGTATATTTCGAGTTATGCAAATAACTCTTCATATACTCCCATCGGGAGGACAAGATAAGTCATCCGTTGACTCAATAAAATGTGCTATTCCAGCAGCCGAAAAAGCACTCGACAATATATTCTCAGAGCGCTTAAAGTCGCGAATAATCTCTGAATGCCGCAAAACTTTGCGAAGGTAAGACCCCGGATCCGTTCTGAGCGGCGTGGCACCGTCTCTGACGTCGGTTTGCTACTTTTTTCCGTATCAACAGATACGAAGAAAAATCCTAACGGACGCGTTAGGTACCCGATAAAATATGACTGGGACTCAACAGATGGTAAGACCTTAAGCGGCACCTGTCGGGTTAACACCAGTATCCCGAGATCATGTCCAGGGACGTGATCTTGAAATAGGTTTTTGCGGATTGCCACTAGAGCAGTTAACTAGTAGCTGATCCGTCAGATGAACTAGCCCCAACTACCATTATCCCTATACAATATATAATTATTTAATCTAAAGATATGTGGTGGCTTGAAAAAGTTATTTGACGATTATAAAGTCGGAGATTTTCCCTGATTCTTCGATTCAAGCAAAATCTCGGGGGCTGCTGACATAGGCATCCCCAATGGGCCTGCCGAAGATGGTACCCGGGGTTTACTGAAGGCCCACAAGTCGAAGAATATGAAGTTCGGAAGCCCAGTTAATATTAAGGAAAGTTAGAGTTGTATTAGGAAATATAGAGACTTGTAATTTTACGGGACGGGTTAGAAACCCTCCCGGACTCTGTAACTTGTGTATTACGAATCCCTCGGCTCCACCTCTTATATAAGGGGGAGTCGAGGGACAAAGAGAGGATCGAATCCATTGTCAACATAACCCTAGTTTCTTAATCGTCGAGTACTTTTTGGCTGAAACCTTCGAGATCTACTTGCCCTCTACTTCCAACCAAACCCTAGTCTACAATACCTAGGCATTGAAAAATTAATACCTTGTCAACAAGCCAACCTAGCAGGTAGGGAGAGTTTCATCCCCATGGATGGAGGAAAGGGTTGGGAAATGTCCCGTGGCGCAGCTTCTCGAAGATGTCGTTGGTGCACACGCCCTACAACATCTTCGGAAGTTGCGCCTCAGAAAAATTTCCCTGCAAGCCCCGTGGAGAGTTTCATCCCCATGGATGGAGGAAAGGGTTGGGAAATCTCCCGTGGCGCAGTTTCTCCAAGATGTCGTTGGTGCACACGCCCTACGACATCTTCGGAAGTTGCGCCTCGGAAAAATTTCCCTGCAAGCCCGTGAAAGACTTCATCTCCTCTAACAGTGTTGGGGAAAGGGTTCTCATTATTACATAAATGTAGAGATTGTCTTGGGAACTATATATGAAGAATACATTATTACATCGCCATCTACTGCTGTGATCTTCTACGCCGTAGCCATGGAGAATCTTCATCATTTAGCAAGATGCTTGGGTCAATTTTCACCGTGAAGGGCGGAATTTCTTTAAACTTACTATAATCTTCTGACATGTCTGTCTTGTCATCCACTCCCACGATGTTTCTTTTCCCCGAAAGAACTATGTGGCGGTTTGGCTCCTCGGTTGATGTATTATTTTGTTGATTTCTTTTTCTCGATTTGCTAGATATGTCCTTCACGTAGAAAACTTGAGCCACCTCGTTGGCTAGGACGAATGGCTCGTCCATGTACGCAAGATTGTTGAGATCCACTGTTGTCATACCTTACTTATCGTCTACCTGTACATCGCTGAGCTTCACCCATTTGCACCGAAACAAAGGGACCTTAAAAGTGGGTCCATAGTCAAGTTCCCATATCTCCTCTATGTACCCATAATATGTGGTGGTCTGCCCGTTCTCGTCTTTTGCATCGAAGCGGACACCACTGTTTTGGTTGCTTGCCTTTTTTCCTTAAGGGATGCCTGCGCGGAAGAAAACGGCGATTGTACGGGCGCACATTTTTCCTACTTCTTCCCAAATATTTACTTTCAGTCTCATCTAAACAGTGTGTGCATGCATTGTATCCCTTGTTCGTCTGTCCTGAAATGTTACTAAGAGCAGGCCAATTATTGATGGTTACGAATAGCAACGCTCGTAGGTCAAATTCTTGCTCGGTGTGCTCATCCCACACACGTACACCTGGTTCGGCCCACAACTCCAAAAGTTCATCAACTAATGGCCTTAGGTACACATCAATATCGTTGCCGGGTTGCTTTGGGCCTTGGATAAGCACTGGCATCATAATGAACTTCCGCTTCATGCACAACCAAGGAGGAAGGTTGTAGATACATAGAGTCACGGGCCAGGTGCTGTGACTGCAACTCTGCTCCCCAAAAGGATTCATGCCATCTGTACTTAGACCAAACCATAAGTTCCTTGCCTCACCTGCAAAATCCGGGAACTCTCTCCCGATGTTTCTCCTCAACATCGCGTCTTTTTTACGTTCTTCCATGTGCCATCGCAACAACTTGGCATGCTCTTTGTTTCTGAACAAACATTTCAACCGTGGTATTATGGGAGCATACCACATCACCTTCGCAGGAACCCTCTTCTTGGGTGGCTCGCCCTCAACATCACCAGGGTCATCTCTTCTTATCTAATACCGCAATGCACCGCATATCGGGCATTTGTTCAAATTCTCGTACTTCTCACCGCGGTAGAGGATACAGTCATTAATGCATGCATGTATCTTCTGCACATCTAATCCTAGTGGGCAGACAAGCTTCTTTACTTCATACGTACTAACGGGCAATTCGTTATTTCTTGGAAGCAGCTTCTTCAATATTATCAGCAATTTTTCAAACCCCGAGTCAGTCACACCGGCCTCTGCCTTCCATTTCAGCAATTCCAATACGCTACCCAGCTTTCTCTGCCCATCTTCACAACCTGGGTACAACAATTTGTGGTGGTCCTCTAACATCTTGTCGAACTGCAACCTCTCCTTATCCGTGCCACAGTCTCTCCTTGCATCAGAAATGGCCCGACGAAGATCATCATCAACAGGATCATCTGGTGCCCGTTCTTCACCTCCGTCTGCTTCATTGTCTTCCATTGCGGTATCATCGTAAAATTCAGAGAACATAGATCGGTACTGGTCATCGTTATCTTCTTCTTCATCACCGTCTTCCATCATAACCCCTTCTTCTCCGTGCTTGGTCCAAACATTATAGCTGGACATGAATCCGAACCGAAGCAGGTGGCTCTTAATGTCTCTTGAGCAAGAGTAATCCTTCTCATTCTTACATTTCAGACATGGAGAAAACGTAAATCCCTGCTTCGACTTGTTGGCCTCGGCCACAAGCAGGAAAGAATTCACGCCCTCTCTGAAAGCGGGAGCGAATCGGTTGCCGTACATCCATGGATGACTCATCTACATCATAGGTACAATTATGTGTCAGATGCAATTACCATGCTAAAATTAGTATTTTGCGGACTATGTATACGAGAAAATAGTTGCTAACCTTTTAGGATCAAAAAGAGAAGAAATCTTATCAAATAAAATCAAGTGGCCTCCTCACAAACATTTCATCAAACACCTCTTGTTCACAAGAAGAAAAAAAGAGCTAGCATAAACCTCTCCACCTTTCACCACCAAGAAAAAAATGTAGGGAGGTGGGGGGGACAGGCTGTGTATATATAGGGCTGGCCCTTTTGTCGCGGGTTGTACCACGACCCGCGACAAAATGGGTGCCAGCAGGCGGCGCCAAGCCTCAGGCCCCTTTTGTCGCGGGCCGTACCACGACCCGCGGCAAAAGGCCGCCACAAAAGGCCCTGGGCGACGCAAAGGGTTTCGGGGCGACGTGGCCAGGCCATTTGTCGCGGCTCCAGACGGGCCCGCGACAAAAGGCTTCCACGGAAGCCCTATTTTCCACTAGTGCAGCATGGAGAAGCGCTTCCCGGGTAGGTCCCGACGCGGGCGCTATCCCTCGATCTCCATGCGTAGCATGCTCTCGGGCATCAGAAGCGTGTCCACCCCCGGGAGCGCACATGGACGACAACTGGTGTCATCACCTGGGAAGGTGATAACCCACAAGTATAGGGGATCGCAACAGTCTTCGAGGGAAGTAAAACCCAAATTTATTGATTCGACACAAGGGGAGGTAAAGAATACTTATAAGCCTTAACAACTGAGTTGTCAATTCAGCTGCACCTGGAAAAGCACTAGTAACAGGGGTGATGTGAAAGCAGCAGTAATATGAGAGCAGTAGTAACAGTAACACAGCAGCAGTAGCAGTAATATGAGAGCAATGGCACCAGAAAATAGTTGATACTACTTCCAATGTCATGTAGAACGAGTATATGATGATGAGAGATGGACCGGGGTTCCCAGCTATCTGCACTAGTGGTAACTCTCCAATAAAAGTGTTGGGTGAACAAATTACAGTTGGGCAATTGATAGGATTGAAATAGCATTAAGACAGAACATCAAGATTATTAATTATGTAGGCATGTTTCCCATATATAGTCATACGTGCTCGCAATGAGAAACTTGTACAACATCTTTTGTCCTACCGACTAGGTGGCAGCCGGGCCTCTAGGGAATCTATCGGAAATTAAGGTACTCCTTTTAATAGAGCACCGAGCAAAGCATTAACACTCCGTGAAAACATGTGATCCTCATATCTAAGCCTTCCCCTCCGAGTTGTCCCAATTTCTGTCACTTTGGGGCCTTTGGTTCCGGACATAGACATGTGCATACAACTTGTAGATACAATCTAAGCAATAATTATAGAGCTTAAATCTAAGATCATGCCACTCGGGCCCTAGTGACAAGCATTAAACACAACAAGATTGCAGCAACAATAACTTCACAAACTTTATAGATAGACTAATCATAATGTAACAATACATCGGATCCCAACAAACACAACACCGATTACATCAGATGAATCTCAATCATGTAAGGAAGCTCATGAGATCATTGTATTGAAGTACATGGGGGAGAGAGTACCAACTAGCTACAGCTAGAACCCGTAGTCCATGGGGGAACTACTCACGGAGCATGATGGAGGCGGTGGCGTCTATGGAGATGGCTTCCGGGGGCACTTCCCCGTCCCGGCAGGGTGCCGGAACAGAAACTTCTGTCCCCCGAATTGGAGTTTCGCAATGGTGGCGGCGCCCCTGGAGTCTTTCTGGAGTTTCATCAATTGGTATCGATGTTTTAGGTCACCAGGGCTTAAATAGGCGAAGAGTCGGAGTCGGAGGGGCCGCGGGGCCTCCTCACACTTGGCGGGCGCGCCCCCCTCCTGGGCCGCACCGCCACCACGTGTGGGGCCCCCAGGCACCCCTCTGGTCCCCCTCTGACTTTCTAGAAGGTTCCGGGAAAAATAAGGTTCTGGGCGTTGATTTCGTCGAATTCCGAGAATATTGCCCGAACAGCCTTTCTGGAACCAAAAACAACAGAAAACAGCAACTGGCCCTTCGGCATCTCGTTAATAGGTTAGTTCCGGAAAATGCATAAAAACATTATAAAGTGTGAGCAAAACATGTAGGTATTGTCATAAAACAAGCATGGAACATCAGAAATTATAGGTACGTTCGAGACGTATCAGCATCCCCAAGCTTAGTTCCTGCTCGTCCTCGAGTAGGTAAACGATAAAAAGAGTAATTTCTGTAGTGACATGCTACTTACATAACCTTGATCATACTATTATAAAGCATATGAGATGAATGAAGTGACTCAAGGCAATGATCTATAGTTGCTAACAGATACATAACATATAGCAAAACTTTTCATGAATAGTACTTTCAAGACAAGCGTCAAAAGTCTTGCAAAAGAGTTAACTCATAAAGCAATAAATTCAAAGTAAAGGCATTGAAGCAACACAGAGGAAGATTTAAGTTTCAGCAGTTGCTTTCAACTTTCAACATGCATATCTCATGGATAATTGTCAACACAAAGTAATATGATGAATGCAAATATGCAAGTATGTAAGAATCAATGCACAGTTAACACAAGTGTTTGCTTCTAAGATGGAAGGAAGTAGGTAAACAGACTCAACATAAAGTAAAAGAATGGCCCTTCGCAGAGGGAAGCAGGGATTAAATCATGTGCTAGAGCTTTTTAAGTTTTGAAATCATATAGAGAGTATAAAAGTAAAGTTTTGAGAGGTGTTTGTTGTTGTCAACTAATGGTAGTGGGCACTCTAACTACCTCATCAACCAGACTTTCAAGAGCAGCTCCCATGAAGGACGTTATCTCTACCAGCAAGGTAGATCATCCCTCTTCTCTTTTGTTTACACATGTATTTTAGTTTTATTTATGGTTGACACTCCTCCCAACCTTTTGCTTTCACAAGCCATGGCTAACCGAATCCTCGGGTGCCTTCCAACATTCACATACCATGAAGGAGTGTCTATTTGCAAAATTAAGTTGCTTACTGATGAATCAGAGCAAAACATGTGAAGATAATTATTATTGAAGGTTGATTAATTGGGGGCTGGGAACCCCGCGCCAGCTCTTTTTGCAAAATTATTGGATAAGCGGATGAAGCCACTAGTCCATTGGTGAAAGTCTGTCCAAAGTAAATGACAAGATCGAAAGATAAAACACCACATACTTCCTCATGAGCTATAAAACATCAACACAAATTGAGAAGCATTTTGAAGGTTTAAAGGTAGCACATGAAGTATTTACTTGGAATGGCAGGAAATACCACATAGTAGGTAGATATGGTGGACACAAATGGCATAGGTTTTGGCTCAAGGTTTTGGATGCACGAGAAGCATTCCCTCTCAGTACAAGACTTTGGCTAGCAAGGTTGTTTGAAGCAAACACAAGTATGAACCGGTACAACAAAACTTACATAAGAACATATTGCAAGCATTATAAAACTCTACACTGTCTTCCTTGTTGGTCAAACACTTCTACCAGAAAATATCTAGACCTTAGAGAGACCAATCATGCAAACCAATTTCAACAAGCTCTACGGTAGTTCTCCACTAATAGGTTTAAACTACATGATGCAAGAGCTTAATCATGACCTACTTGAGAGCTCAAAACAATTGCCAATTATCAAATTATTCAAGACAATATGAGGCATTTTCTTTTTCCAACCAAATAGCAATAAATGCAATAGCTTCCAACTTTTGTCATTGAACATTAAAAGTAAAACAAAGAACACAAGTGTTCATATGAAAAAGCGGAGCGTGTCACTCTCCCAAACAAGGATTGCTAGGATCCGAATTTATTCAAACACAAACAAAAATAAAAACAAACAGGCGCTCCAAGCAAAGCACATATGATGTGACCGAATAAAAATATAGTTTCAATAGAAGAAACCTGATAACTTGATGAAGAAGGGGATGCCTTGGGCATCCCCAAGCTTAGACGCTTGACTCTTCTTGAAATATGCAGGGATGAACCACGGGGGCATCCCCAAGCTTAGGCTTTTCACTCTTCTTGATCATATATCATCCTCCTCTCTTGACCCTTCAAAACTTCCTTCACACCAAACTTCTCATAAACTTCACTAGAGGGGTTAGTACTCAAAAAACTTTAATCCACTTTAGCCCTGTAGTGACACATTGCAAGTACTCAATAAAACATTAGCTACAGCTCTCCACGTCTAGAAAGCCTCACTTAAAGTCCACAAGAGACAATGCAAAAAAACAGAGACAGAAACTGTCAAAACAGAACAGCCAGTAAACATGAATTTTTAAGAGGTACTTCCGTTGCCCAAATCAGAAAACTCAAAACTAATGAAAGTTGCGTACATATCTGAGGAACACGCACGTCAATTGGCAGATTTTTCTGAGTTACCTACAGAGCCCTGCCCAAATTCGTGACAGATAGAAATCTGTTTCTGCGCAGAAATCCAAATCTAGCATCAACCTTCTATTAGAGACTTCACTTGGCACAACATTGCAATAAAATAAAGATAAGGAGAGGTTGCTAAAGTAGCAACAACTTCCAAGACACAACAAAACAGTAGCAAAATAAAGACATGGGTTATCTCCCAAGAAGTGCTTTCTTTATAGCCATTAAGATGAGCTCAGCAATTTTAATGATGCACTCGCAAGAAATAAGAGTTGAAGCAAAAGAGAGCATCAAGAAGCAAATTCAAAACACATTTAAGTCTAACCCACTTCCTATGCATAGGAGTCTTGTACACAAATAAATTCATGAAGAACAAAATGACAAGCATAAGAAGGTAAAACAAGAGTAACTTCAAAATTTTAAGCATATAGAGAGGTGTTTTAGTACCATGCAAATTTCTACAACCATATTTTCCTCTCTCATAATAATTTTCAGTAGCTTCATGAACAAACTCAACAACATAACTATCACATACAACATGCTTTTCATGATTCACAAACACATAATTTTTATCAAGCTCGGAAATAATAGGATTAAAACTTTCAAACCCACTTTTATCAATAATGTAACAAGATGATTGATCAATCTCAAAAGATATGGGACTCATAGATAAAGTCAAGACCTTTCCAATCCCATTTTCATTAGTAGTACAATTAAATTTATCAAGTAGCATAGGACCATCATCTAGAGATTTATCATAAACATTTGCTAAGCAAAACTCTTTAGTACCATGCATTTCGACATCAGGCACAAACAAAGCATTATCATAAGATTTATCAAAATAGAATGGATTATCATAGATAACATGAGCATAATTATTCTCACAAGTTTTACTCATAGGGAATATTTCAAGAGAATCCACGGGAACATAACATTCATCCTCCTTTGGTAAGCATGGAGGACAATCAAATAGTGTAAGAGATAAAGAGTTACTCTCATTAGAAGGTTGGCATGGGTAGCTAATCCATTCTTCCTCCTTTTGTTCATCACTCTCCTCTTCTTTTTCATCCAATGAGCTTTCAGGTTCATCAATTTCCTCCTCTTTTTCATCCAATGAGCTTTCGGGTTCATCAATTTCTTCTTCCACTGGTTCCCGCAAATTGTGAGTGCATTCTTGTGCATTAATGAGTCTCTCTTTATAATCAATGATATAAGGATTATCACTGTAGCTTTCTATGCAAAAATTAAGGATAGAAGAGACATAATCTTTAAGGTCCTTACAAACAACACAAGTTTCATAATTTTTAGCAATTCTATCTCAGAGGCTCCCATAAATATGACAAATTGTTCTACCTCTTCGAACCCAAGATGAATATAGCTATTCCAATTATAGTTCTTAATTAAAACTTCCTCACTAAAGCCACATTGAAATTTAAGATGTTTAGTATCCTGTTTAGAGCAACAGTTTATATCATGGCGTTTAAGCAAGATTTTAGCAATTGTATTCAATTTTTCTATCACAACACTCATAACTTTACCCGTTCTTGATTCTCTATAATTATTATATAATTCAATAAGCACCAAATAGGTTGTGGGTTCTCCCCTAACAACAGTTTTTAATTTTTCGGTTTTTCAAATTTTTATGGATTTTTGGGTATATAGGGTAAATAAAACAAAACAAAAAGAAACTAGACAAAAGTAAACTAAGCAAAATAATACTAGACAGAAATAAACTAAGCACAAATAAACTAGGCAAAAGTAAACTAAGCAAAACAAAACAAAATAAAACAGAGAGAGAGGTAGAGTGTACTCCCCAGGTGAACTTATGAGTAGAGCTATGCCTCCCCGGCAACGGCGCCAGAAAATAGTCTTGATAACCCACAAGTATAGGGGATCGCAACGAGTCTTCGAGGGAAGTAAAACCCAAATTTATTGATTCGACACAAGGGGAGGTAAAGAATACTTATAAGCCTTAACAATCGAGTTATCAATTCAGTTGCACCTGGAAAAGCACTAGTAACAGGGGTGATGTGAAAGCAGCATTAATATGAGAGCAGTAGTAACAGATAACACAGCAGCGAGTAGCAGTAATATGAGAGCAATGGCACCGTGAAAATAGTTGATACTACTTCCAATGTCATGTAGAACGAGTATATGATGATGAGAGATGGACCGGGGTTCCCAGCTATCTGCACTAGTGGTAACTCTCCAATAACAAGTGTTGGGTGAACAAATTATAGTTGGGCAATTGATAGGATTGAAACAGCATTAAGACAGAACATCAAGATTATTAATTATGTAGGCATGTTTCCCATATATAGTCATACGTGCTTGCAATGAGAAACTTGTACAACATCTTTTGTCCTACCAGCCGGTGGCAGCCGGGCTTCTAGGGAATCTACTGGAAATTAAGGTACTCCTTTTAATAGAGCACCGGAGCAAAGCATTAACACTCCGTGAAAACATGTGATCCTCATATCTAAGCCTTCCCCTCCAGTTGTCCCAATTTCTGTCACTTTGGGGCTTTGGTTCCAGACATAGACATGTGATACAACTTGTAGATACAATCTAAGCAATAATTATAGAGCTTAAATCTAAGATCATGCCACTCGGGCCCTAGTGACAAGCATTAAACACAACAAGATTGCAGAAACAATAACTTCACAAACTTTATAGATAGACTAATCATAATGTAACAATCCATCGGATCCCAACAAACACAACACCGATTACATCAGATGAATCTCAATCATGTAAGGCAGCTCATGAGATCATTGTATTGAAGTACATGGGGGAGAGAGTACCAACTAGCTACAGCTAGAACCCGTAGTCCATGGGGGGACTACTCACGGAGCATGATGGAGGCGGTGGCGTCGATGGAGATGGCTTCCGGGGGCACTTCCCCGTTCCGGCAGGGTGCCGAACGGAGACTTCGTCCCCCGAATTGGAGTTTCGCGATGGTGGCGGCGCCCCTGGAGTCTTTCTGGAGTTTCGTCAATTGGTATCGATGTTTTAGGTCACCAGGGCTTAAATAGGCAAAGAGTCGGAGTCGGAGGGGCCACGGGGCCTCCTCACACTAGGGTGGCGCGCCCCCTCCTGGGCCACGCCGCCACCATGTGTGGGGCCCCCAGGGCACCCCTCTGGTCCCCCTCTGACTTTCTGGAAGGTTCCGGGAAAAATAAGGTTCTGGGCGTTGATTTCGTCGAATTCCGAGAATATTGCCCGAACAGCCTTTCTGGAACCAAAAACAACAGAAAACAGCAACTAGCCCTTCGGCATCTCGTTAATAGGTTAGTTCCGGAAAATGCATAAAAACATTATAAAGTGTGAGCAAAACATGTAGGTATTGTTATAAAACAAGCATGGAACATTAGAAATTATAGGTACGTTGGAGACGTATCAGAAGGTCACATGTGCATGTATTCCCCGTCAGGAACAGTACGCCCTGTCACCCTGCGCACAGAAGCAGGGCGACAAGGCAGCTCGAGTACGTCGCGCCAAGGCCGACGGGGTGGTTGCCACTTGTTAGTGCATGTTCCTCACATGCAGCTATTTCATGTGGTAACCCGTTGTGATATAAAAGGAGATCCTTAGCTCCATAGAAATGGGTTGGCTAGTGGTATAGAGAAGGGGTTGTAATGAAAAGAATGAAGAGAGACCCTGAGCTCCCTGTGCACTGGAGGTCACACCAATAATCAGACAAGTAGGACGTAAGGACTCTTAAGGGCTCATGTTACGCACCCTGAACCCGGTGATACGTCTCCGACGTATCGATAATTTCTTATGTTCCATGCCACATTATTGATGATATCTACATGTTTTATGCATACTTTATGTCATTATTATGCGTTTTCCGGAACTAACCTATTGACGAGATGCCGAAGGGCCAGTTCCTGTTTTCTGCTGTTTTTGGTTTCAGAAATCCTAGTAAGGAAATATTCTCGGAATCGGACGAAATCAACGCCCATGGTCCTATTTTTCCACGAAGCTTCTAGAAGTCCGAAGGGGAAACGAAGTGGGGCCACGAGGTGGGGACACAGTAGGGCGGCGCGGCCCAAGCCTAGTGTGTGGCCCCACCAGGACTCCACCGACCTTGCCCTTCCGCCTACTTAAAGTCTCCGTCGCGAAAACCCTACCACGTTCGACGAAACCAGAGAAAACCTTCCAGAGCCGCCGCCATCGCGAAGCCAAGATCTGGGGGACAGGAGTCTCTGTTCCGGCACGCCGCCGGGACAGGGAAGTGCCCCCGGAAGGCTTCTCCATCAACACCACCGCCATCTTCATCAACGTTGTTGTCTCCCATGAGGAGGGAGTAGTTCTCCATCGAGGCTCGGGGCTGTACCGGTAGCTATGTGGTTAATCTCTCTCCTATGTGCTTCAATACAATAATCTCATGAGCTGCCTTACATGATTGAGATTCATATGATGATGCTTGTAATCTAGATGTCATTATGCTAGTCAAGTGGATTTTACTTATGTGATCTCCGGAGACTCCTTGTCCCACGTGTGTAAAGGTGACAGTGTGTGAACCGTGTGGGTCTCTTAGGCTATATTTCGCAGAATACTTATTCGCTGTTATGAATGGCATAGTGAAGTGCTTATTTATATCTCTTTATGATTGCAATGTGTTTTGTATCACAATTTATCTGTGTGCTACTCTAGTGATGTTATTAAAGTAGTTTATTCCCCCTACACGGTGTAATGGTGACAGTGTGTGCATCGTGTAGTACTTGGCGTAGGCTATGATTGTGATCTCTTGTAGATTATGAAGTTAACTATTGCTATGATAGTATTGATGTGATCTATTCCTCCTTTCGTAGTGTGAAGGTGACAGTGTGCATGCTATGTTAGTACTTGGTTTGGTTATGTTAATCTGTTATGCACTCTAAGGTTATTTAAATATGAACATTGAATATTGTGGAGCTTGTTAACTCCGGCATTGAGGGTTCGTGTAATCCTACACAGTTAGTGGTGTTCATCATCCAACAAGAGGGTGTAGAGTCTAGCATCTATCTATTTATTACTGTTATGTGATCAATGTTGAGAGTGTCCACTAGTGAAAGTATGATCCCTAGGCCTTGTTCCTAAATATCGCTATCGCTGCTTGTTTACTTGTTTTACTGCATTTATACTGCCTGCAATATTACTACCATCAATTGCACGCCAGCAAGCACTTTTACGGCGCCGTACTACTGCTCATATTCGTTCATACCACTTGTATTTCACTATCTCTTCGCCGAACTAGTGCACCTATTAGGTGTGTTGGGGACACAAGAGACTTCTTGCTTTGTGGTTGCGGGGTTGCATGAGAGGGATATCTTTGACCTCTTCCTCCCCGAGTTCGATAAACCTTGGGTGATCCACTTAAGGGAAACTTGCTGCTGTTCTACAAACCTCTACTCTTGGAGGCCCAACACTGTCTACAAGAATAGAAGCACCCGTAGACATCAAGCACTTTTCTGGCGCCGTTGCCGGGGAGGAAAGGTAAACGGCACTCACACACCGGATCCCGGCAATGAAGCACTTTTCTGGCGCCGTTGCCGGGGAGGAAAGGTAAAAGGCACTCATACTCCAGTCCCAGGTAACTAAGTACTCCCTCCGTTCTTTTTTAATTGACTCAGATTTAGTACAACTTTGTACTAAATTTGAGTCAATTAAAAAGGAACGGAGGGAGTACTTTTCTGTTGCCGTTGTGTGTGTGCTCGAAGCTATTTCCTTTAGATCCTGCAATTGCATCTTTTTGTTTCTTGTTTACACTAGTTTGGCATAATGGACAACAATGAGCTTCTTATTCTATTTCCTGATTTAAGACATGGATGGTTTGATGCGAAAATTAAAAAACCTATGGAACATATTAGTATGAACGCTTTGAACACCATTGTTGCTAATGATACGGAAAATTCTAAGCTTGGGGAAGCTGGCTTTGATGAGCATGATCTTTTTAGTCCCCCAAGCATTGAGGAGAAAATTTACTTTGATGATACTTTGCCTTCTAGTTATGATGATTATAATGATAGTAGTCTTTTAGTACCGCCTGTTATGGAGGATAAATTTGATTATGATTACAATATGCCTCCTATATTTGATGATGAGAATAATAATGATAGCTACTTTGTTGAATTTGCTCCCACTACAATTAATAAGAATGACTATGCTTATGTGGAGAGTAATGATACTTTTATGCATGTGAATAAGAATGCTTTATGTGATAGTTACATTGTTGAATTTGTTCATGATGCTACTGAAAATTATTATGAGAGAGTAAAATATGGTTGTAGAAATTTTCATGTTACTAAAACACCTCTCTATATGCTGAAATTTTTGAAGTTACATTGGTTTTATCTTCCTATGCTTGTTACTTTGCTCTTCATGAACTTGTTTATTTACAAGATTCCTATGCATAGGAAGCATGTTAGACTTAAATGTGTTTTGAATTTGCTTCTTGATGCTCTCTTTTTGCTTCAACTCTCATCCTTATGCGAGCATCATTAAAACTGCTGAGCCCATCTTAATGGCTATAAAGAAAGAACTTCTTGGGAGATAACCCATGTGTTTATTTTACTACAGTACTTTTGTTTTATATTTGAGTCTTGGAAGTTGTTTACTACTGTATCAACCTCTCCTTATCTTATTTTATTGCATTTTTTTGCCAAGTAAAGTCTTTGATAGCAAGGTTGATACTAGATTTGGATTACTGCACAGAAACAGATTTCTGTCTGTCACGAATCTGGGCAGAATTCTCTGTAGGTAACTCAAAAAAATCTGCCAATTTACGTGCGTGATCCTCAGATATGTACGCAACTTTCATTAAATTTGGGCATTTTCATCTGAGCAATTATGGTGCCACTTTCAAATTCGTCTTTACGGACTGTTCTGTTTTGACAGATTCTACCTTTTATTTCGCATTGCCTCTTTTGCTGTGTTGGATGGATTTCTTTGTTTCATTAACTTCCAGTAGCTATGTGCAATGTCCAGAAGTGTTAAGAATGATTGTGTCACCTCTGAACATGTGAATTTTTGATTATGCACTAACCCTCTAATGAGTTTGTTTCGAGTTTGGTGTGGAGGAAGTTTTCAAGGGTCAAGAGAGGAGGATGATATACTATGATCAAGAAGAGTGAAAAGTCTAAGCTTGGGATGCCCCCGTGGTTCATCCCTGCATATTTCAAGAAGATCCAAGCGTCTAAGCTTGGGGATGCCCAAGGCATCCCCTTCTTCATCGACAACTTATCAGGTTTCTTCTCTTGAAACTATATTTTTATTCGGTCACATCTTATGTACTTTACTTGGAGCGTCTGTTTGTTTTTGTTTATGTTTGAATAAGTTCATCCTTGTGTGGGAGAGAGACACGCTCCGTTGTTTCGTATGAACAAATATGTTCTTAGCTTTATCTTTAATGTTCATGGCGAAGGTTGAATCTTCTTCGTTAAATTGTTATATGGTTGGAATCGGGAAATGCTACATGTAGTAATTCTAAAATGTCTTGAATAATTTGATACTTGGCAATTGTTGTGCTCATGTTTAAGCTCTTGTATCATATACTTTGCACCTATTAATGAAGAAACACATAGAGCTTGCTAAAATTTGGTTTGCATAATTGGTCTCTCTAAGGTCTAGATAATTTCTAGTATTGAGTTTTGAACAACAAGGAAGACGGTGTAGAGTCTTATAATGTTTACAATATGTCTTTTATGTGAGTTTTGCTGCACCGGTTCATCCTTGTGTTTGTTTCAAATAACCTTGCTAGCCTAAGCCTTGTATCGAGAGGGAATACTTCTCATGCATCCAAAATCCTTGAGCCAACCACTATGCCATTTGTGTCCACCATACCTACCTACTACATGGTATTTCTCCGCCATTCCAAAGTAAATTGCTTGAGTGCTACCTTTAAATAATTCAAAATTTATCACCTCTGATTTGTGTCAATGTTTTATAGCTCATGAGGAAGTATGTGGTGTTTATCTTTCATTCTTGTTGGGCAACTTTCACCAATGGACTAGTGGCTTCATCCGCTTATCCAATAATTTTGCAAAAAGAGCTGGCAATGGGATTCCCCAGTCCCAAATTAATTAACCTAAATAGACACTCCTCCATGGTATGTGATTGTTGGACGGCACCCGAAGGATTCGGTTAGCCATGGCTTGAGAAAGCAAAGGTGGGGAGGAGTGTTATCATAATAAAACTAAAATAAAAAGGCACTCCTTCATGGTATGAGATTGTTGGCAGGCACCCGAGGATTCGGTTAGCCATGGTTTGTGAAAGAAAGGTTGGAAGGAGTGCCACCCAAAAATAAAAATAATTCATGGGAGCCGCTCTTTGAAGGTTTGTCCGGCAAGGGGGTTAGAGTGCCCACTACCATTCGTTGACAACAACAAACACCTCTCAAAATTTTACTTTTATGCTCTCTTTATGTTTTCAAAACCAAAGCTCTAGCACAAATATAGCAATCAATGCTTCCCTCTGCGAAGGGCCATTCTTTTACCTTTTATGTTGAGTCAGTTCACCTATCCCTCTCAACCTCAAGAAGCAAACACTTGTGTGAACTGTGCATTGATTCCTACATACTTGCATATTGCACTTGTTATATTGATTTGCATTGACAATTATCCATGAGATATATATGTTGAAGTTGAAAGCAACCGCTGAAACTCAATCTTCCTTTGTGTTGCTTCAATACCTTTACTATGAATTTATTGCTTTATAAGTTAACTCTTATGCAAGACTTATTGATGCTTGTCTTGAAAGTATTATTCATGAAAAGTCTTTGCTATATGATTCATTTGTATACTCATCATTGCTTTGAATCGCTGCATTCATCTCATATGCTTTACAATAGTATGATCAAGGTTATGATGGCATGTCACTCCAGAAATTATCCTTGTTATCGTTTACCTGCTCGGGACGAGCAGGAACTAAGCTTGGGGATGCTGATACGTCTCCGACGTATCGATAATTTCTTATGTTCCATGCCACATTATTGATGATATCTACATGTTTTATGCATACTTTATGTCATTATTATGCGTTTTCCGGAACTAACCTATTGACGAGATGCCGAAGGGCCGGTTCTCGTTTTTCGCTGTTTTTGGTTTCAGAAATCCTAGTAAGGAAATATTCTCGGAATCGGACGAAATCAACGCGCAGGGTCCTATTTTTCCACGAAGCTTCTAGAAGTTCGAAGGGGAAACGAAGTGGGGCCACGAGGTGGGGACACAGTAGGGCGGCGCGGCCCAAGCCCTGGCCTCGCCGGCCTAGTGTGTGGCCCCACCAGGACTCGACCGACCTTGCCCTTCCGCCTACTTAAAGTCTCCGTCGCGAAAACCCTACCACGTTCGACGAAACCAGAGAAAACCTTCCAGAGCCGCCGCCATCGCGAAGCCAAGATCTGGGGGACAGGAGTCTCTGTTCCGGCACGCCGCCGGGATGGGGAAGTGCCCCCGGAAGGCTTCTTCGTCAACACCACCGCCATCTTCATCAATGCTGCTGTCTCCCATGAGGAGGGAGTAGTTCTCCATCGAGGCTCGGGGCTGTACCGGTAGCTATGTGGTTAATCTCTCTTCTATGTGCTTCAATACAATAATCTCATGAGCTGCCTTACATGATTGAGATTCATATGATGATGCTTGTAAACTAGATGTCATTATGCTAGTCAAGTGGATTTTACTTATGTGATCTCCGGAGACTCATTGTCCCACGTGTGTAAAGGTGACAGTGTGTGCACCGTGTGGGTCTCTTAGGCTATATTTTACAGAATACTTATTCGCTGTTATGAATGGCATAGTGAAGTGCTTATTTATATCTCTTTATGATTGCAATGTGTTTTGTATCACAATTTATCTGTGTGCTACTCTAGTGATGTTATTAAAGTAGTTTATTCCTCCTGCACGGTGTAATGGTGACGAGTGTGTGCATCGTGTAGTACTTGGCGTAGGCTATGATTGTGATCTCTTGTAGATTATGAAGTTAACTATTGCTATGATAGTATTGATGTGATCTATTCCTCCTTTCGTAGTGTGAAAGTGACAGTGTGCATGCTATGTTAGTACTTGGTTTGGTTATGTTGATCTGTTATGCACTCTAAGGTTATTTAAATATGAACATTGAATATTGTGGAGCTTGTTAACTCCGGCATTGAGGGTTCGTGTAATCCTACACAGTTAGTGGTGTTCATCATCCAACAAGAGGGTGTAGAGTCTAGCATCTATCTATTTATTCTGTTATGTGATCAATGTTGAGAGTGTCCACTAGTGAAAGTATGATCCCTAGGCCTTGTTCCTAAATATCTGCTATCGCTGCTTGTTTACTTGTTTCTTCGCATTTATACTGCCTACAATATTACTACCATCAACCGCACGCCAGCAAGCACTTTTCCGGCGCCGTACTACTCGCTCATATTCATTCATACCACTTGTATTTCACTATCTCTTCGCCGAACTAGTGCACCTATTAGGTGTGTTGGGGACACAAGATACTTCTTGCTTTGTGGTTGCGGGGTTGCATGAGAGGGATATCTTTGACCTCTTCCTCCCTGAGTTCGATAAACCTTGGGTGATCCACTTAAGGGAAACTTGCTGCTGTTCTACAAACCTCTGCTCTTGGAGGCCCAACACTGTCTACAAGAATAGAAGCACCCGTAGACATCACCCGGGTAAAATTGAGTGTGTGTCTTATGTGTTGTGGTTGAACCATTCTTCACTGCCTTGCGCCCACTTCCGAACAAAAAGGGGTTGAGGACCCCCGATGTACGCGCTCTCGCAGACACAAAACATGCTCTGATTTATAATTTTGTTGTCGAAGAAAGTGTCGCCATCAAATTCAACGATGACGTTGACAGATACTTCGAACAAAAAAATGATTAAGGCAAGACAACCCATTATCACCCATGATAGTTAATATAGTACCTTTTATGCTAGCCATAATCACTGAGCAGACAAAAGTTGATGGTAAAATTGATAAACTCAACTATCTATTCTTCAGTACGCCGATGATATGATTCTATTTATGGAGCGGCCCTTGAGAAAGTAAAAAAATCTTAAGTTGATTTTATCAGCTTTCGAGAAGCTGTCAAGTCTTAAAATTAATTTCCATATAAGTGTTTATTTTTTTATTTCGATGAGGCTCAAGACGAGGCCACCGAGTATGCTGATCTTTTTGGTTGTGGGATGTATTGGTGAGTTTCCTTTCAGCTATTTAGACATCCCAATTTATCATCAGAGGCTTACAAATGCTAAAAGGAAACATGTCGAAGAAGGACTTTAAAAGTGTTTAGCTAGATGGAAACGCAAGTTCCCATCTCTTGGTGGACGGATGGTTCTCATTAGTTCAGTACTCAACATTAGGGGATTATTCTTACTTAAGAGAACCTAGCAAGATGTAATTCGCATGAAGTAAAAAAATGTGTCTTCTGTCATCCGCTGGTGCATCGCGTTGCTCCATTCATGGTCGTCTCTTTAGCTCGTGGAGAATCACTACCTTGGTGGACACGGTGAGATATATTTTTCTCAACACGGATGGTGGCGTAATCTACGGATTGAACCTCCATGTCCTTATGCGCTCATACATAGTCCTTGATCACTTGTATTGCGCCTTTTGTTTAACTTTTTTTTGCATTGTTTCATCCTGGATGGTTGTGTGGCTATGTGCATCTCAGTTATGCAGAGACCGAGTATAATGCTTACACATTTTAAGTAATAAAGCGCCCTTTATCTAAAAAATGTAGAGCGTACAAAAAAAGGGGCACCAGGGTGAGGAGAAACACATGGTGCATGCGTTGGAGTGCCAGTAAATCAAGGAAGGAGCTATGTAACGATAGGTCGGTGAGTGAGGCATGAAGTACTAATGGGAGGTTGGCGATGACCTAGACGTAGCCAAATGAGTGGCATCATGCTCCTGCATACCAACAAAGGACGATGTTTATAAACTACACAGTAAGAACAAGATGTTATAAGAAAAAAAGTGTACACAAGCTACATTCTTCACACTTTTTCCGGAAGGGTCTTTTCTTGAGACATGTGACCTAGAAACTAGTATATTAGCACCTGGAATCCCGGCCCTATAAATTCAATGTGACCTCCCATTATGGATATATATTCTACGTTTACTACACAATTGGGTTTGATCACTCGTGGCTAAGAGTATAACTAGCAACACCAATAAACTGGCATCTAGTTCGCTCTTCTCTTTCTTAGAACTTTGGTAGCTTGGATCAAGGTAGTCGCATGTAGTTTTGTTCTTATCATGGTCAGAACCCCATCGATTGGCCGAATGCCTTGGAGTTTGAGCCAATGAGCGTCTTTATCCACATACCTGATCTCTAGCAACTTCAACTCTAGTGGAATATCCAAAATATTGGAGGATAATGGATTCAACACCGACTTGCCTAATATCACCCTAGCTGAAAACTTTTGGCATTGCCCAGATTTAAGCAAGTCAGCATATAAAACAGACATCAAGATTTATGCATGAAAGATACTATAAGGTAATATAAGTGAAAGTGCATTGAGCCATCGTGTGTGGTTTTGATAATTAATAACAATTCGTACATATTAACGTTTGCCTCAAGTTACATTTGTAGGATTTATTCATAGGCAATGATTGAACCATATGTTAACTTGAATGTTGCAAATAAGAAGACATGGTGTCCAAGTTAAAGGTGATCCATCCCAAGGAGATCATGGGCTTCAAAATTTCCATCCGTATGGTGTTCATGGATACGTGAATATGTGCCAAAGAAGAAGCTTCCCCATAGTGGAGTATGGAGGAGCAATCTGCAAGACTTCGTCAAGCAAACACAATCAAGAAAGGTTGTTCATCTTGTTGCTGTCAAGATCGTCATCTTTTAGCTCAAGTGGACTATGTAAGGTTAAGGTTTGCTCTTGATAGAGCTTTTTCTTTAACGGTATCATTGTTTTGTCAGCAGACCGATTTATAGGTTAGTTGTTGTACTATCAAGAGGGCACTCGAGTGAGTAGCTCGACCGTATGATTTGGAGAGAGCTCAAACCTTTGTATCCGTGCATCATCTTTCTTGCTTGTTATTTGGATCTTATCCATATGATGTTTTAGAGTTTTTGATTATTTACATGACAAGCTCTAGTTCATAGAAAACGGATTTCAGATGTATTACTTATTGCATTTTCGTTATTGGAGTTTTTCCCGGTTTTCCGTTTTGAGAGATTTCACTCTAGAAATCAAAGTAAAATCTCCCCTACTTGTTTCCATTTTTTCACTTATTTTGGGTAACTGTTTTCGTCCTCTTTTCAAAAAAAATTATTTCGTCCCATTCGGAGGTCCCTAACTAGAATTATTGTGATTCTAATATTGCTTTTTATTTGGGTCGGAAAAAATGGACAATTGTTTTGGCCCGGCCGGTACTACCACTGAGGTTCAAGGCTGCTACCGATCGAGTTCTCCCCGCTCCTTGTACCTCGCGCGTCAAGGACCGGTAGGTGGCCGACCGGCAGTGCCAAACCTTCCCCACCGGTAGTTCCGGGAAGCCTTGCCGGTACTATCGGGTTGCTCGACTGCGCCCCAGGCCGCAGCCTCCTGCTCGAGCTGCCTGGTCCGCCCGCCGATTCCCGCTCGCTAGCTTGCCACGTTGGCTTCATCTGCATGGCTCGCTCGCCTGCTGTGTTCACACGTACGCGCGCTGCCGCGCGTCGCCAGTGCATCCCCGCTCGCACTACTAGAAAAAAGGCTTTCAGTGGCGCACCACATATAGCCATCAGTGGCGCACTAGTGGTGCGCCACTGTTATCACGCCACTGCTAACACATAGTAGTGGCGCACTAGGGGTGCGCCACTACTAGCCTAGATACCTGTGGCGCACTGCCTGGTGCGCCATTGACATGCCCACCAGTGCGCCACTACTACTCCAAAGTGGTGCGCCACCGTTGGTCAGAGGCAGTGCGCCACCACTGTGTAGAAGAGGTGCGCCACCGCTACGGCTTTGCGTGCGCCACCGGTCCAGCTAGTAGGTGCGCCACTGCTGCGTTAGTACGTGCGCCACTGCCCTCTCCAGGACGTGCGCCACTGCTACTTATCCTTGTGCGCCACTGCTAGTCTCGGAGAGGATCACAGGGCAGTGCGCCACTGGATCAGTAGCAGTGCCACTGCTACTTAGTGGTAGTGCGCCACAGATGGTCCACTAGTGCGCCACTGCTAGGATTTCGAATTTTTTTTTTGTATCTTGGCAGGTATTTATACAGGTTGTATATGACAGTACAATAGCACAATACAGGATATATAACAGCATATAAACAACAGCACAGCTTATCCATACATAGTTCTTCACATTAGCCCCACATGATTCACAAGCATTCACATTAGAGGTTACAATGCAAGTTACGGTGTTACAAGTCACAAATGAGCTAGTAGTGGCACAAGGTCGATCATCTAAACTAGCATCACATAGAAGAGAGCTAGAGTCACTACTAGCACCGTCCCGATGAAAGTGGTCTTCGTCCGGTTCCTCCTCCGCTCCGTCCTCTCTCCCGCCAGATAGCGTGCGTATCCGTCTTCGGCCTCCGCTCTAGTGGTGTACCCTTTGTAGCTGTTACCGCTAAAACGGTGAACCTGTCTCCGACACTCCTCCCGGTCGTTGTAGACTCCGGGAACCTTGCCCTTGTACACGACATACCACGTCATATCTGCGTACATATGCACAAGCCAAAGAAACATTAGTGCACGCTCATAGATGTTTGCAACGAATAAGAGCAAACTCAAAAACGATCCAAGTAGTATGAACTAAAAGGCATGCCTCATACATTGTTGGTCGGAACAAATATTAACATTTAGGGACGGAGTAAGTGAAACCAAGTAGGATGCACAATAGATTGATACTTGTGTCATCGCACCAGGTTCACTTACCCCTCCCCCAAGTGTATAGGTGACCAACATTATAATCATCGGCATTTTGAGATACCAAAGCAAATAGAAGAATGACAAGGGCCTCATACTTTGTCAGTCCAAACAAATATTAACATTTAGGGAAGGCGTCAGTGAAACCAAGTAGGATGCACAAGAGATTGATACTTGTGTCATCGCACCAGGTTCACTGACCCCTCCCCAAGTGTATAGGTGACCAACATTCTAATCATTGGCATTTTGAGATACCAAAGCAAATGGAAGAATGACAAGGGCCTCATACATTGTTGGTCGAAACAAATATGAACATCCCGGGATGGCGTTAGTGAGGCCAGGTAGGATGCACAAGAGATTGATATTTGTGTCATCACACCAGGCTCACTAGCGACACCCCGGAGTGTACAGATTGACCGAACATTCTAATCATCGGCATATGCAAACAAAATTAACGACCAAATCAAGTGCGGAAAACGATAGAGCCATATATATAAGTTCACAAACATAGCCGAACTAGTAATTAAACAGACATGCAAGTAAAGTGCTGGATAAAGTTTATTACAACAGAAGCTCGTCTTTAGTTCACAACTACATAACTAGGCTCGCACATCAAGACTTTTGCGGAGCGTGGATAAAACCGCCGCCTTTCTTCAAGCACATCCATGAGAGGTAGTCGTCACCCTGCATTTGGAGCATTGTGTCTATGTCACTATTTGACTGGCTGATAGCCGGCGCAGAACTCCCCGCGCTTCTAACGACATCTTGATGGATGATTTCACAAAACTCTACTTGGATGCGGAAGAAGTCTTGCTTGATGCCGTCGTCGGGGACCCGCGCCAATTTGTTGGCCCGGTCTACGAGATGCTCGGGTAGCGTAAGCTGCTGCTGGTCCCGTATGAACTTATCCATGTGATAGAGGGCGTAGTAGGCATCCTTGTTACTAGAAGGCGGCTTCTTGACGCAGGGAAACTTTGTTTGGTGCTTGAACACATGCTTCCCGTACCTAACATTTGGCCTCTGCATGTTGCCTTTCGCTTTGACGTAGGCATTGAGAGCATCATCAAGTACGGCCTTGACATTCGTGTAGTCCGTGGTTGACTTACCGTCCGCATCGAGGTATGTGGCCACGGAATGCTTCGGGGTTATGGAGATGAGTGTGCAGGTTTTGTCTCTGCGTAGAACACATAATGTTTAAGAACATGACGATTGAAATCTAAAAAAAATCACGAGTTAAGACCGGTACGGTGAGGGGGTGACTTACTCGGGAAATACAGGCAGGAGGATGTTAGACTTCTTCTGGTTCGCTAGAAAGAAGTCTTTGAGGTATCCACTCGCGACTGCTCCGGTCTCCGGCGGTGGCCAAGTGGACGGCACGCATGTAGAAGGGGTCGGCTATCGCGATGTCCGGGATGTTGTTTCTAATGATCCGCATCGCCTTGCTCGAGCGAGTATAGGCGAATGAAGGTGTAGTGCAGCGGATAACCGTTCGAGCATGGCAAAGATGTCATCATACCGCAGGAAGATCTTCTCCGCGAAGCCACTATCGACAAAGCCATGGCCCGAGGGCACCTTGGCAATATACACTCGGGTATCCATTATCTTTCTCCCCGAGACGCCGCTCCTCCATAAACTGAATACCGTCAACCGGAGATCGCATAGGACCGGGTGCAGCATCGTACAATCTTTGAATTAGCATCCGCTCACCCGACACATGCACCCTCGCCTCGATATTCTTGGGCACCGGTGGCCCGTCCCGAGCACGGATAGGTGCCGGCTGGCCGGCGTACTTGTCGTCCTTCTTCTTTCTTTTCCGTCCCTTCGGCCTCGTATTTACTCGGGACTGCATTCTCCTCTTCGCAAGCCTTCTTCGGTGTGTTAGGACCGATAACACTTCTCACCTCGGCTATCGGCTGAGTCTCGGTGAAGTCGGCAGCTGGAGGCGTCTCCCGAGAACAGAATAGGCGCCGCTTGTTGCAAAAGGTTTTCCCTCGGCGGCAGCTTGAGAGGGTTGGCTACCGAGATCGTAGTCCATCACCCCAAAATCGAAGTTGCAGTCCAGGTTGGCGAACGTATCGTCCTCGTCCGGACCGTCGTTCGGATCCCGTGCCATCCGCATGTCCACATCAGCTGATGGCGGCACCGTTGGGGTGGTCTTGCCATGGCTTGGCGCCGGCATGGCTTGGGGTGCTGTCCGTGGGGTGGTGTCGCTCGCCCCCAAACGAATCTGGCTCTTTGGCCAAACCATGGACCAATTGAAGCATTGGTGGAGGGCAAGGACCCGATCATCTTCGTCGGCACCATCGGGTTGAAAGGGAGGTACCACGTCGTCGTAGCCGCTAAGCACCCGAATCAGTTGAATCCTATACACGTCGGGTTGCATGGGTCTACCGTGTAACTGGCGGTTGCTCGGTTGAACGATTTTGGCCTTGGCAACATCGATCAACTCGCCGTTCACAAAGTGCAGGAGAGTGCATGGGACGTCGACGGCGGAGCTCTGCGGAAAACATGTAGGGCGTTAGGGATGGCTAGCTAGTCAAAGGATGGGATATGGAAGTCATTGGCCGAGGGTTGGTTACCGTGATGGCGTCCAGCTCGGCTAAGGTCGAGGCACCGCCGGCGACGGCGTGCAACCGATGGAGTGGCCGCTTGATGGCGCGGTGCCGGGCGGCGTATTATCCGCAGCCGACGGGTGCATTGAGCTGAAGTAATGGCGCCGCGGGAGACACCAAGGTTGGCGCCGCGGGAGCCACCACGGTTAGCGCCGCGGGAGCCACCAAGGTTGGCGCCGCCGGAGACACCATTGTTGCCGCCTGCGGACTCACCGATGGCTCCACGTTGTGGGAGTTGCTGCCCGCGAACCGGGAACCGGGGGTTCCCCCTTTTGTCCTCCCTTATACCACGCGTCCAGACCGGCAACCAAGGTAGGGATGAGGGAGCTAAGCGTCGTGCCCACTTGGTCCTCCACTTGCCGTCGTTGCGTCCTCCGTTGGGTCTCCACGATTTGTTGCACTTGTTGCCGCACTTGCTCCTCGACCAATGTCGGGATCTGCGCAACTTGTGCCTTGAGCTGTGCGACCTCCTTCTCATCGATGGTGGCCTTTCTCTCCTTTTTCCCCGACTTATAGTATTCTGACCATTTCATAGAGCATCCTTCGCCGGCCACACGACCAGCCGACGTCGGCTTACTCAATGGATCCCTCTTCTTGTGGGCATTCAACGCCCTATTTAAAGGGTTGTCCCAAGGGGCACACTGCGAGGAGCTCGTGGACCCCGTGCCGCTACTAGCTTCCTTTTCACTTTCCGCAGCGATCTCCTTAGCCTACGGGAGGAACATGCATGAACCATTTAGAAATTTGGATTCATCAATAAGAATGCAACCATAAAGGAGCTAATTAAGCGGGTGCATTCCTTACCAGAAGAGCCTCAAACTCCTTCACATCCGGAGTGGTGGTGAGCTCCTTTGTTTTCGGGTCAAGATGGTACCGGGCCAGGAGAAAGTTCCTGGTTTGCTTGTTTTCGTATTGCGGGAAGAGGGGCTCGAGGCCGTTCTTCACACGCTCCTTATCCGCGGCGTCCCATTTCGGTTGCGCCACCCTAAAACCGCCGGGACCAAGTTTGTGGGTGCCTAAGTTCAGTTTTCGCATGTCCTTCCCCCACTGACTAGAATCCGACGTTGACTCGCTCTCGCACTTGATCTTGAAATCAGCGTAGTCTTGCTCGGTGATCGAGGGATTTGACTCCTTGATCTTCTCGTAACTCTCACCATTATTAATCATTTTCTTCACTCGGTTCCTCCAACTAGCGAGGGCGGTGCTCATCTTCGTGAGGGCGGCATTGTGCACTTTGTTCCGCATGAGACGCTTTTCTGAGCAGTCCACCGGGAACTCGTATCGTTCGTGCAGCTTACTGGAAGAGGAGGGTGCGCAAATTCGCTCGGTCGGGATGCCCGAGGTTCTCGGTGTTGATCGAGACCGTGCTCCGGAGGATGCACCCGAGTTGGGCAGCGTAACCTTTGACTAAATCGGGGGCGCCGTTGGAAGCCCGATGGCGTTCACTTCGGTGAATGCTCGCTTCACGGTGCCGAGCACATTCGGGCGACGCTCCCTCCGTAGCTTCTTCGGTGCGCCGGTGTCATCCTCGCCGGTACCATCCGTGGTGTCATCCTCGGCGGCAAAATCGGTGGTGTCGGCCTCGGCGGCATCGTCCGCTCGGTACTCGGATCGGTGCCATCATCCTCGCCGTCGTCGCGGCGAGGTTGTGACTCCATCACCTCCATTTCATCGGTTAGCATCCGGAATGGCTTGCTACCGCTGCCGCCGGCCTCTTCGTTGTTGGCCATGTTCGAACTAAGTAGGAAAAAATGCATAAAGTTAGCGCAAGATTTCACGGAAAAATTGGGCATGACCTATGCTAATTTATGGACATATGAGTGCCCCATTTTCGCCGAAACGGAAATGAATCAACATTTCGGCGATATTGGGCAACTCTTCGATCCTCGCACAAGAAAATGACACCATATACACCAAAAAATCCACCAGCTGAGCACCATGGCACATATACACCAAAAAATCCAACCGAGCACCATAGCACATGTACACTAATTGAGCACCATAGCACATATCGACCAGACTGAGCAGCCAGTACCACCATCCAACAAGCACCTAGTAGCAGCAGCAAGCTAGCTAGCAGCAGCAGCAAGCTAGCGATAGCTAGCAAGCAAGCTAGCGATAGCTAGCACCAAGCTAGCTAGCAGCAGCAAGCTAGCGATAGCTAGCGACAAGCTAGCAGCAGCAAGCTATAGCAGCGCAAGTAGAAGGCCTGAAGCTTACCAGCAGCAGCAATAACAATTGAGCAGGTCCGGCACCGGGAAGAAGACGACGACGCTCCGGGAAGAAGACGACGACGCTTGAGCAGGTCCGCCTCCAAGTCGATGAAGGGTGCCGACGAGGTTGCAGCCACTGGAGCACCTAAACAAAGAAGCTATGAAGGTTACTTGGAAGTCGTAAATAAATAAAAGAAATTTCTCTCAAGTACCAACTAAATATCTTGCACCTAAACACTATCGCTCCTAAACACTATCGCTCCCAAGCACTACTGCTCCTAAGCACCTAAACACTATCTGCTCCTAAGCAGCAGCAACAATTGTGAACCTAACAACAGCGAAGCAACACCTAAGCAACATCTAACAAAGCAGCGAGCACGTAAGCAACAACCTAACAAAGCAGCAGCACCTAAGAAGCATCTAAAACCTAGCAACTAACAACAACCTAACAGCCTAGCAAGCAAGCACCAATCAACCTAGCAACGAAGCACAAATCAACCTAGCAACTAATAGCAACCTAACAGACCTAGCAGGCAGCAGCAAGCAAGCTAACAACCTAGCAGCAGCAGCAAGCAAAAAATACCCAATTTTACAACCCTAGCAAGCAAGCAGCAGCAGCAAGCAAGCAACCTATAGCAGCAGCAGCAACCAAGCAACCTAGCTCTGCTCTCTGACTCTCTACATACTAGCTTAACAACAGTAGGAGTGCTGATGCTCATACAGACACAACACTAGATATCTACTAGAGCAGCCAATTTCTACAAGCATCATCTTAAATTTGCATAGACATCTCGTAGGAGTAAACACGATACACACATTTCTACAGCATCATCATGAAGCAAATTACTAGCATTTCTACGGAATCATCATGCAGCAAGCATAGGGAGGAGGAGGAGCATAGGGAGCTCACCCCGAGCAGTAGGTTGGGGAGGTGAATCGAGGGGGAGGCGACCGCCGGCGGGGAGGTGGCGTCGAAGAGGGGGAGAGACCGTGCTGCTCCCGCTCCTCGCTCCGCGGACGTGCGCGACGTGCTACAACTCGAAGAAGGTCGCCGACTTGCTGCTCTCGCTCCGCGGCGAGCTTGAGAGGATCTCGCTTGGGGGAGAGACCGTGAGGCGGGTGATAATCCAAAGTTAGAACATAATACGTTGCATTTTTAATGGATTCAAATGAAGCACACCATAGAAACTCAATAGACTTTAGAAACAAGATTGTGTATTTTCTGATTTGGATTGTTGCCAAACTTTACGTGCCTAACGGATACAAGCGGCCTAACAAGTGTGCAGTTTTCCAAATTCAGAGCAAGAACACATGCGAGTGACATAAATCACATAAGTAGGAAGACAATTAAGCTATCTAGTGTCACATAAATCAAATAAGTAGGATTACAATTAATCTATCTAGTCTAAAATTTTAGTAGATGTTGATAAATAAGCTAAATATAGCTATGCCTATGCTGCTTTGATTGTTTTCTCGACCGGGTCGCCGTGTCAACAAAATGAGGAGAGGGACAAGATAAGAACTATCCTACAGTAGTTAAACTTGGCATGTTGCTCGAGCTATTTTTCTACTCGTTTATGCGTATATCCATAGGATGTCCAATGACACAACAGATACAAACACTTAGGTGAATCAGCTATTTAAACATGTTAAATCAAGAAAACAACACTAACCCAAACAAAATATAAGCACATTGCGTCAGGACATGATCAACTAAACAAATCATGATGAATTAAAAGCTTGTGGCTGATGTACTACTCCATCAACACTTAGGTGAATCAACACTTGCTTCTCACCAAGCACATGAACAAGATAGCAGATAATTAACACACATAATTGCTTCTCGAGGGGAAGCACCGAGCAGCAGGAGTAGCGGCGGCTCGAGGGGGAGCACCGAGCGAAGTAGCAACTAACCTAGCGAGAGGAGAAGGAGGGGAGGAGCACGGCGGCTACCCGGGAAGGATGCGCGGTGGCGTCGGCGGTCGAAGGCGTCGGCCGGTCCTCTCGCGGCGGCGTCGGCGGTCGAAGGCGTGGCGGCGTCGGCGGTCGAAGGCGCGCTTCTCTTGCCGGTGCTCCACGACGTGTTGCGGCGAGTACGGCGAGCAGGTGGGGAAATCTCGATCTGGCCACAGTGGGGAATGGAGGGCGAGCAGGTGGCTTCGGAGATCCAGGAGAAGGTGGGAGGGCGCAGTGATGAATGGGCGCAGGGCGTCGCCGGCGGAGAGGAAGAAGGGGAGGGGTGGCCGCGAGGCAGATCGAGGGACGGCGGCGTCGCTCAGAGGAAGAAGGGGAGGGGCGGTCAGGTGGGATCTGGTCGGGACGGGGGAAGAAGAAGGGGAAATTTCTAAGTCCCCTGACGCCTTAGCAATAGCGCACCTCTCGGGGTGCGCCACTATGAGGCTTAGCAATGGCGCACCCCTAGGGGTGCGCCACTGCATCTTTATGTCTGGGTCAAAACAATAACGCGGTGGGGATTGACATATCCCGCTTAGTACCGCACTGGCTTCGTCCCTGGTTGGTTTGTGCCAAACCCCTGCCGACCAGGTTCGAACCCCGGCGGCCCCATTTTTTTTCCTTTTCTTTTTAAATTGATTTAACACTATAATAAACATCCAAAATAGCATAATACACCAAAATAAAAGGCATAAATAATTATAATTATGTAGAATATTTAAAATACTATAGAATCTAGAAAATATCCAAAAATATAAATTATATGTCTATTTTGATCGGTACAATGTGAAGATTAACAATATGACATCCATTATTCATACAAGAAAATGATACATAATTATCTTTTCACAATCTTCTTGCCCTTCTTTCTCGCGGTTGAATAATTTAGCCCCGGAACTCCTAGACTTCTTCTCTTGAATGGACGGCCTTTAGGTAGGGTGGTCCTGCTTCTTCTTGTTGTGTATGGTTCTTCATCATCGTCGTCATCATCTTCCATCTTCGGATCGCCGTATCGGTCAAAGTCTAGCTCGTTGGCGGCTCCATCCATTCCGACGATGCTCCTTTTGCCTCTCCTCACGACAACACGGCTGGGCTTTTGCGGGTCGGTAATGAAGAAGCATTGGTCCACTTGGGAAGCTAGTACCCATGGCTCATATTTCGCGGTGACCTTTGCATTTCAAATCCCTGCAAACAAACACATGCAACACATGTGTGGATCGGAGGCTTTGCATATACAACACATGTGGAGGCTTCGCATACAACACACATGCACGTGATCGAGACGCTTTTCGCGCATGCGCACATACGTGTGTGTGCAAGACGATCGGAACCGGTCACACACAAAGCATAAAACCAACAAAGTTACCGATACGGCGAGACCTAGAGTGTTGGATGAGGTAAAAAGTTGAGATTGAGTAGGGTATTAAGCTAAGAAAGCTTCACCATTACTTACCTATTAAGCTAAGACATAGCAATGGCGCACTACTAAGTGGTGCGCCACTGCTACGCCTCTCATCTCTAAAAAGGGGCTCTGCCACCCCCTAGCGATGGCGCACCTAATGACATGCGCCATAGGTAACCTATGTAGCAGTGGCGCACCACGAGCAGTGCGCCATTGCTAAGCCTATCATCTCTAAACGGTCTCCGGACACCTCCTAGCAGTGGCGCACCTGCGCAACGTGCGCCATAGGTAAGGAATGTAGCGGTGGCGCACCCGGAGACGTGCGCCACTACTAGGTTGGGGAGGATCTGGCCTCCTGTCACCACTTACTTATGGCGCACCGGAATCAAGGTGCGCCACTACTACTTTTGTAACAGTGGCCCACCGTTTTGTGGTGCGCCACTGCTAAGTAGTAGTGGCGCACGGCAGCCATGGTGCGCCACTGATGGCAGTCTTACGGCTAGGCCTTTTCCTAGTAGTGTCGAGTCCCGCTTCGATTTGCTCTACAGCTGGCCTGTAGCATGGGCTAGGCGCTAGTACCGCACCGCTGGCCGGTACTACCGGCGCAAGCTGTTTTTGTAGGGTTAGGCTGCAGAAAACCAAAATTTCCTACGATAGAATAACATAGCTAAGATCTATTATATGAAGATGCAAAGTAACGTAGGGATTCCTGTTCATACCCTTGAATACCAAAGCGTTACATTCACGAGGAAGGTGTATGTAAACGCCGACCTCAAGGTCATGAAGAAGTACAAGCATTGAAGCGCCCCAAGTTTTGCGCCTTCGCAGTTCTACACACGTACGGTGCATAGACGTCTCTCGGGCTCCGGTCTAGCAAAGCAGCGGAAGTAGAAGATTCGGACCAGTGTTCCAGCAGCATTACGGCGTGCATATGATGGAGATACCCCAACCCTATGCATGTTCCAAACTTCGGGAACACACGTGAGGGAGCGGGAGAGGGAGAGAGAAGTCAATGGGATGAATGAGGAGGTGGCTAGGGGGCTCCTTATATGGGAGGTGGGGAGCACCTTCACCACCGGTCCCCTAGGTTTAGCGTTTGGGGAGGCCGGCCCACCTTGGGCCATCAGCCTACCCTTCCGCTAAGGTTTTGCCGCCTCCCTTGTTGGGCTGCCCTATGGTGTCACAATTAGGGGGTTGTCCCTTTTTCATTATATTTTTAATATTTAATTCAATTAATTAATAATAAAACATTTTATTAAGTCTTCGAACAATTCATTGACACCAGAATGATATGTCTCCGGAACAATTCCAGTGTTCACTCTATGTTCTCTAACAATACTGAATCAATCTCAAAACGTCGTATACCCTTAAGTGTTCCCATCCATGACCATCAGGGTTTTTTTGGAAAACCATAACGGTCCCTACGCCTTCCACGAATTTATCTTTATCGCTTGAACCTCAACTTCGAGTCCCATTCCCTTTGTTACGCAATACCTAGTTTGTCCAAGACTTGTTCTTCGGTATGCGGAATACCTAGTTCGATCTCGTTGCCGACACACATGTTCGACTCATTCTCATGATATCATATCCTTATGACCTAGACACATGCTTGAAAGCTTTGTTAACATAATATCACCGAGTAGGCCCATGGTATCTCTCCGTCATGCGGATGTACAAATCCCGCTATTCACAAATACACCTCAACCCATCCCATTGGAATACCTGAGCAACACCGTTATGGCCACCCTATTACGGAGTAGCGATTGATGATGTCTAAGCAGCCACTAGTGACAGTGATTAAATAGGATCTCACGGTCTAAGGATTAGGTTCCAACATTTCATCTTAGTATCGCAATGGTGAACTTTGTGAGTTGGTCACATTGCGATATCTTATATGGGTGCGAGTCCACCATGTCATATATTCATCCAACAATATGACTAAATTATTAGTTATGTTGGTGTCCATGATCAGGAAACCTTGATCATCTTATTAATCAATGGACTATTTCACCGGGGATAATGGTTTTATTTAATACCACACATGTATTAGTGTTTCCGCTTAATATAGTTATAGCATGTCATAAGACTTATTATGAACAATATATATTACAATAAAACTATCTTTATTTATTTGCCTCTATGGAACATATCCAACAGTTTTTGGCCCTCCAATGGGCAGATTTCTTTTCCTTCCTTTTTAAGCCTCTTATTTCTCTATTTTGTACCAGCTCTTCTTCCACCCCTTCTCTCCACCATTGTTGAATTTTGAGATCCCCTCTCCCACTAATAATCCATGACTTTTCTAATATTTGAGAAAACGTGAGAGGAGATCTAGATCTATATTTCCATCAATAAAATTTCCCTCCTTGCGAGGGAATTCCAAGGTCTTGTCCTCTTCCCATTTGTTGTTCTCTTTTATTCCCCCAATAGCTTTTGTAGCTTTGTTGGTATTTGAGAGAGAAGGATTTGAGCATCTGTATGGTGTTCTAGCCATTGCATTTGGTGAATTGGTTTGACTTCTCCGTTGTGATAGGTGGAAGTGAAAGTTCGTAAGATATTCACTTCGGGGGCTTATTCCTGGAGCTTATTCCTCTTGGATCTTTGGACTCTAGATGGCTGATACGTCTCCAACGTATCTATAATTTATGATGTTACATGCTAGTTTTATGACAATACCTACATGTTTTGCTCACACTTTATAATGTTTTTATGCATTTTCCGGGACTAACCTATTAACAAGATGCCGAAGTGCCAGTTCCTGTTTTCTCCTGTTTTTGGTTCCAGAAAAGCTGTTCGGGCAATATTCTCGGAATTGGACGAAACAAAAGCCGAACCTCGTATTTTACCGAGACGGACCCAGAACACCGAAGGAGAGACGGAGAGGGTCCAGGGGGGCCCACACCACCTGGCGGCGCGGCCAAGGAGGGGGGCGCGCCCAGGTATGGGGTGGACCCCTCTGGCACCCCCTCGCGCCGCCTCTTCGCCTATATAATCCCTCGCGACGCGAAAACGCTACAACAATCAATCATACTCCAGAAAGACTCCAGGGGCGCCGCCGCCATCGCGAAACTCCGTTTCGGGGGACAGAATCTCTGTTCCGGCACGCCGCCGGGACGGGGAAGTGCCCCCGAAAGCCTTCTCCATCGACGCCACCGCCTCCATCATGCTCCGTGAGTAGTTCCCCCATGGACTACGGGTTCTAGCTGTAGCTAGTTGGTACTCTCTCTCCCATGTACTTCAATACAATGATCTAATGAGCTGCCTTACATGATTGAGATCCATCTGATGTAATCGGTGTTGTGTTTGTTGGGATCCGATGAATTGTTACATTATGATTAGTCTATCTATAAAGTTTGTGAAGTTATTGTTGCTGCAATCTTGTTGTGTTTAATGCTTGTCACTAGTGCACGAGTGGCATGATCTTAGATTTGAGCTCTATAATTATTGCTTAGATTGTATCTACAAGTTGTTTGCACATGTCTATGTCCGGAACCCGAGGCCCCAGAGTGACATCAACTGGGATAAATGGAGGGGAAGGCTTAGATATGAGGATCACATGTTTTCACCAAGTGTTAATGCTTTGCTCCGGTGCTCTATTAAAAGGAGTACCTTAATTACCAGTAGATTCCCTTGAGGCCCGGCTGCCACCGGCTGGTAGGACAAAAGATGTTATGCAAGTTTCTCATTGCGAGCACGTATGACTATATATGGAAAACATGCCTACATGATTAATAGACTTGATGTTCTGTCTTAATGCTATTTCAATCCTATCAATTACCCAACTGTAATTTGTTCACCCAACACTTGTCACTTGTTATTGGAGAGTTACCACTAGTGTAGATAGGCTGGGAACCCCGGTCCATCTTTCATCATCAAATACTCACTCGGTCCTATATGTCATTGGAAGTAGTATCAACTATTTTCTCGGTGCCATCGCCTACGTGTTACTTATTCTTGCTTGTTGTGTTACTATTACTATTGCTCTCATATTACTTCTGCTTTCATATCACCCCTGTTACTAGTGCTTTTCCAGGTGCAACTGAATTGACAACTCAGTTGTTAAGGCTTATAAGTATTCTTTGTCTCCCCTTGTGTCGAATCAATAAATTTGGGTTTTTTACTTCCCTCGAAGACTGTTGCGATCCCCTATACTTGTGGGTTATCAAGACTATTTTCTGGCGCCATTGTCGGGGAGGCATAGCTCTACTCATAAGTTCACCTGGGGAGTACACTCTACCTCTCTCTCTCTGTTTTTATTTTATTTTATTTTGCTTAGTTTACTTTTGTCTAGTTTATTTGTGCTTAGTTTATTTCTGTCTAGTATTATTTTGCTTAGTTTACTTTCGCCTAGTTTGTTTTTGTCTTGTTTAATTTTTTCTTATATACCCGAAAATCCATAAAAATTTGAAAAACCGAAAAATTAAAAACTATTGTTATGGAAGAACCCACAACCTATATGGAGCTTACAGAATTATATAACAATTATAAAGAATCAAGAAAGGGTAAAGTCATGAGCGATGTGATAGAAAAATTGAATACAATTGCTAAAATCTTGCTTAAATGCCATGATATAAACTGTTGCTCTAAACAGGATACTAAACATCTTAAATTTCAATGTGGCTTTAGTGAGGAAGTTTTAATTATGAACTATAATTGGAATAACTATATTCATCTTGGGTTCGAAGAAGTAGAACAATTTGTTTTATTTATGGGAGCTTCTGAAATAGAATCCTTCATGTCTAAAAATTATGAAACTTGTATTGCTTGTAAGAACCTTAAAGATTATGTCTCTTCCATCCTTAATTTTTGCATAGAAAGTTACAACAATAATCCTTATATCATTGATTATAAAGAGAGACTCATTCATGCACAAGAATGCACTCACAATTTGCAGGAAACTGAGAAAGAAGAAATTGATGAACCTGAAAGCTCATTGGATGAAAAGAGGAGGAGAGTGATGAACAAAAGGAGGAAGAATGGATTAGCTACCCATGCCAACCTTCTAATGAGAGTAACTCTTTATCTCTTACACTATTTGATTGTCCTCCATGCTTACCAAAGGAGGATGAATGTTATGTTCCTGTGGATTCTCTTGAAACCTATGAGTAAAACTTGTGAGAATAATTATGCTACTATTATCTATGATAATCCATGCTATTTCGAAAAATGTTATGATAATGCTTTGTTTGTGCCTGATATCGAAATGCATGGTACTAAAGAGTTTTGCTTAGCAAATGTTTATGATAAAGCTCTAGATGATGGTCCTATGTTACTTGATAATATTAATTGTACTACTAATGAAAATGGGATTGGAGAGGTCTTGACTTTATCTAGGAGTCCCATATCTTTTGAGATTGATCAATCATCTTGTTATATTATTGATAAAAGTGGGTTTGAAAGTTTTGGTTCCACTATTTTTGAGCTTGATAAAAATTATGTGATTGTAGATCATGAAAAGCATGCTGTATGTGATAGTTATATTGTTGAGTTTGTTCATGATGCTACTGAAAATTATTATGAGAGAGGAAAATATGGTTGTAGAAATTTTCATGGTACTAAAATACCTCTCTATATGCTGAAAATTTTGAAGTTACTCTTGTTTTATCTTCTTATGCTTGTCACTTTGTTCTTCATGAATTTATTTGTGTACAAGATTCCTATGCATAGGAAGCGGGTTAGACTTAAATTTGTTTCATACTTGCTTTTTGATGCTCTCTTTGCTTCAACTCTCATCCTTATGTGAGCATCATTAAAATCACTGAGCCCATCTTAATGGCTATAAAGAAAGCACTTCTTGGGAGATAACCCATGTTTTATTTTGCTACTGTTTTGTTGAGTCTTGGAAGTTGTTACTACTGTAGCAACCTCTCCTTATCTTTATTTTATTGTATTGTTGTGCCAAGTAAAGTATCTAATAGAAAGTTGATGCTAGATTTGGATTCCTGCGCAGAAACGGATTTTTAGCTGTCACAAATTTGAGTAGATCTCTCTGTAGGAGAACCTAAAAATTCTGCAACAATTCATGCGTGTTCCTCAGATATGTACGCAACTTTCATTAGTTTTGAGTTTTCTGATTTGAGCAACGGAAGTACGTCGAAAAAATTGGTGTTTACTGGCTGTTTTGTTTTGACAGATTCTGTCCCTGTTTTTGCATTGTCTCTTGTGGACTTTAAGTAAGGCTTTCTAGACGTGGAGAGCTGTAGCTAATGTTTTATTGAGTTCTTACAATGTGTCACTACATGACTAAAGTGGATTAAAGTTTTTTGAGTACTAACCCCTCTAATGAAGTTTATGAGAAGTTTGGTGTGGCGGAAGTTTTCAAGGGTCAAGAGAGAAGGGTGATATAACGTGATCAAGAAGAGTGAAGAGCCTGAGCTTGGGGATGCCCCCGTGGTTCACCCAAGCATATTTCAAGAAGACTCAAGCGTCTAAGCTTGGGGATGCCCAAGGCATTCCCTTCTTCATCAACTTATCAGGTCATCTCTAGTGAAACTATATTTTTATTCTGTCACATCATATGTTCTTTACTTGGAGTGTCTGTTTGTTTTTATTGTTGTTTATGTTTGAATAAATTCGGATCCTAGCAATCCTTGTGTGGGAGAGAGACACGCTCCGCTTTTTCATATGAACACTGGTGTTCTTCGTTTTATTTTTCATGTTCATAGCGAAGCTGAAAGCTGCAGCACTTATTGATATTTGGTTGGAAACAGAAAATGCTTCATATTTTCTTGAATAATTTGATACTTGGCAATTGTTTTGAGCTCTCAAGTAGATCATGTTTAAGCTCTTGCATCATGTAGTTTAAACCTATTAGTGGAGAACTACCGTAGAGCTTGTTGAAATTTGGTTTGCGTGATTGGTCTCTCTAAGGTCTAGATGTTTTACGGTAAAAGTGTTTGAGCAACAAGGAAGACGAGTGTAGAGTCTTATAATGATTGCAATATGTTCTTATGTAAGTTTTGCTGTACCGGTTCATACTTGTGTTTGCTTCAAACAACCTTGCTAGCCAAAGCTTTGTACTGAGAGGGAATGCTTCTCGTGCATCCCTGAGCCAAAACCTATGCCATTTGTATCCACCATATCTACCTACTATGTGGTATTTCCTGCCATTCCAAGTAAATACTTCATGTGCTACCTTTAAACAATTCAAAAGCTATTATCTCCTATTTGTGTCAATGTTTTATAGCTCATGAGGAAGTATGTGGTGTTTTATCTTTCGATCTTGTCATTTACTTCTGACAGACTTTCACCAATGGACTAGTGGCACATCCGCTTATCCAATAATTTTGCAAAAAGAGCTGGCAACGGGGTGCCCAACCCCAATTGATTAACTTGCATTAATAATTCTCTTCACATGTTTTGCCCTGATCTATCAGTAAGCAACTTAATTTTGCAAATAGACACTCCTCCATGGTATGTGAATGTTGGAAGGAACCCGAGGATTCGGTTGGCCATGGCTTGTGTAAGCAAAAGGTTGGGAGGAGTGTCATCAATAATGAAACTAAAATACATGTGTAAACAAAAGAGAAGAGGGATGATCTACCTTGCTGGTAGAGATAACGTCCTTCATGGGAGTCGCTCTTGAAAGTCTGGTTGATAAGGTAGTTAGAGTACCCACTACCATTCGTTGACAACAACAAACACCTCTCAAAACTTTGTTTTTATGCTCTCTATATGATTTCAAAACTTGAAAAGCTCTAGCACATGATTTAATCCCTGCTTCCCTCTGCGAAGGGCCTTTCTTTTACTTTATGTTGAGTCAGTTTACCTACTTCTTTCTATCTTAGAAGCAAACACTTGTGTCAACTGTGCATTGATTCTTACATGTTTACTTATTGCACTTATTATATTACTTTGTGTTGACAAATATCCATGAGATATGCATGTTGAAGTTGAAAGCAATTGCTGAAACTTAAATCTTCCTTTGTGTTGCTTCAAACCTCTTATTAAGAATTTATTGCTTTATGAGTTAACTCTTATGCAAGACTTTTTGATGCTTGTCTTGAAAGTACTATTCATGAAAAGTTTTGCTATATGTTATCTATTTGTTAGCAAACTATAGATCATTGCCTTGAGTCACTTCATTCATCTCATATGCTTTACAATAGTATGATCAAGATTATGTTAGTAGCATGTCACTTCAGAAATTATTCTTTTTATCGTTTACCAACTCGAGGGCGAGTAGGAACTAAGCTTGGGGATGCTTGATACGTCTCCAACGTATCTATAATTTCTGATGTTCCATGCTAGTTTTATGACAATACCTACATGTTTTGCTCACACTTTATAATGTTTTTATGCATTTTCCGGGACTAACCTATTAACAAGATGCCGAAGTGTCAGTTCCCGTTTTCTCCTGTTTTTGGTTCCAGAAAAGCTGTTCGGGCAATATTCTCGGAATTGGACGAAACAAAAGCCGAACCTCGTATTTTACCGAGACGGACCCAGAACACCGAAGGAGAGACGGAGAGGGGCCAGGGGGCCCACACCACCTGGCGGCGCGGCCAAGGAGGGGGGCGCGCCCAGGTATGGGGTGGACCCCTCTGGCACCCCCTCGCGCCGCCTCTTCGCCTATATAACCCCTCGCGACGCGAAAACCCTACAACAATCAATCATACTCCAGAAAGACTCCAGGGGCCCCGCCGCCATCGCGAAACTCCGTTTCGGGGGACAAAATCTCTGTTCCGGCACGCCGCCGGGACGGGGAAGTGCCCCCGAAAGCCTTCTCCATCGACGCCACCGCCTCCATCATGCTCCGTGAGTAGTTCCCCCATGGACTACGGGTTCTAGCTGTAGCTAGTTGGTACTCTCTCTCCCATGTACTTCAATACAATGATCTCATGAGCTGCCTTACATGATTGAGATCCATCCGATGTAATCGGTGTTGTGTTTGTTGGGATCCGATGAATTGTTACATTATGATTAGTCTATCTATAAAGTTTGTGAAGTTATTGTTGCTGCAATCTTGTTGTGTTTAATGCTTGTCACTAGTGCACGAGTGGCATGATCTTAGATTTGAGCTCTATAATTATTGCTTAGATTGTATCTACAAGTTGTTTGCACATGTCTATGTCCGGAACCCGAGGCCCCAAAGTGACAGCAACTGGGATAACTGGAGGGGTGTTATCACCAGAATTTGACCGAGTCAGAGGTGGGCCGCGATCAAGATGGATTTGAAGGAATACATAGAAGGAATACGTGAATCGGCCTTTTATACCAAGTTGGGCTTAATTGCCCGTGTATCTGTACTATAGTAGGATACGTGTCGATTAGAAGTTAGAGTTTTACCCGTGCACGGTTTAGTGCACGCCCACATTAGAAAGTCCCCTGGACTATAAATATGTATCTAGGGTTTATGGAATAAACAACAACCAACGTTCACCACAAACAAATCTCGGCGCATCGCCAACTCCTTCGTCTCGAGGGTTTCTACCGGTAAGCACCATGCTGCCTAGATCGCATCTTGCGATCTAGGCAGCGTAATGCCTATCACGTTGTTCATGCGTTGCTCGTACTGAAGCCTTTTTGATGGCGAGCAACGTAGTTATCTTAGACATGTTAGGGTTAGCATTGTTCTTCGTATAATATGCTATCGTAGTGCGACCCTTGCATGTCTAGCCGCCCTACACCTATCTTAGGTGTAGGGGCGGCACCCGCTTGATCATTATTTAGTAGATTCGATCTGTTACGGTTGCTCCTTGATTCTTCAAGGATTAGTTTAACATCTGCAATAGTTAGGCCTTACAAAGGGTTGGAGGATCCAGCGGCGTGTAGGGTGTAGTCTGCTAGCCCTAGACAGGATGTTCCGAGGATCAACCTCGTGTTGGTTTTTAGGCCCTGTCTAGGATCGGCTTCCGATCACCATACGCGAGCGCGAGGCCCAATCGTGAGTAGGATGATCCGATTATGCGGTGAAAACCCTAAATCGTCGTAGATCAGATTAGCTTTATCTTGATCAAGCAGGACCACCATATATTCGGACACCTCGTTCGAATCATGGGTGGATCGGCTCTTTGAGCCGATTCACAGGATAACTCGAGAGCCGATCGAGGCTCGTATTTAACGTTTACGTGTGTGCCCTGCGAGGAAACTAAGCGAGGCATCATCCACACCTTCCCGACCAGGTATAGGTCAGGTGGCACGCCCTTGCGACGGCATCGGGTGTGTGACCAGAAGGCTTTGCGGGCCGTCGCTCAGAGGGACTGGGGCCAGCCGCAGCCCTAGTTGTTCCCGGCTCTACTGTGTTGCCCGTCGCTTCCCGCCGGTGGGTTTCTGACGCCAACACATTCTGGCACGCCCGGTGGGACCAACTTCGACATCAACCGCATCGCCATCTACATCTGAGATGGCGGAAAGCACTCCGGTCAAGTACGAGGATCTGCCTGATGAGCTCAAGAGGAAACATGACGAGATCAAGGCAGTCCTCGAAGCCGAACTCATCTGCTCTTTCCACAGAACCCGCTCCCATGGCGTCAGGTGGAAGGGGTTCTCACCTGAAGGCGCACTCGATGGAGTAGACCTATCCGCTCCGTCAGAAGAACGCACCAGGTCGCTGCGTCAAGAGATCAACTACATGGTGGCTCATTCGCTGCACCGCCACTCTGAGAGCCTGGTGAACACCTTGGAGCGTGTCGCTCTACGCGTGGTCCGAGGAAATCATGAGCCACCGGTATTCTCCGTCGGGACCAGCTGCGGGGACTTTCACGGGAGAGATGCCACTCCAGTCCCATCCACCGCTGTCGCTCGCATGGGCAGCACCAGGAGTGCCGAACTCATCGGCATACGTCGTCTACAAAATTGGTGGTGATCCTAGTGACTACCAATTCCTACCGGAGGCGCCCAAGGAGATCCCGCACGGATACGCGTGCGCATACATACCAGACGGCAGCACCTGGGCACTCTCGAACCAGGCTGCGACGGCGGGGGCCTCCGGAACAGCAGGAGGAACGTCGGGAGCAGATCTTGAGAAGCAGACGTGGCTAGCTAAGTACGCCACTCCGACGAACCTCCAGAGCCCAGCTCCTGCAGTTGGCTCAGAACTCGAAAAGCAAGCATGGCTGGCCAAGTATGCCACCCCTGCGAATCTCCAGGGTCCATCGCCTTCGGCCATCACCGCGGATGAGATTTGTACGATCCTAAAAGACCAATTCGGCATGATGCCGAAAAGGAGGGCAATCGGCTACACCAAGCCGTACCCCAACGAGTACGAATTGATTCCGCTACCTCACAAATATCGGCTCCCTGACTTTACAAAGTTCAGTGGATCGGATGGTTCCAACTCCATCGAGCATGTGAGCCGATATTTGGCACAGCTGGGCACTATCTCAGCATCAGATGAGCTGCGTGTGAGGTTCTTCGCACAGTCCCTCACGGGATCGGCTTTCGGGTGGTACACATCGCTGCCACCGAACTCGGTCCGGACTTGGAAGCGGTTGGAAGAACAGTTCCACCTTCGGTATCACTCGAAGCTTCCGAGGCTGGTATTGCCGATCTTGCTCAAGTACGACGAAGCGCGGGGAAACCGTGGCGGAATACATCCAGCGCTTCGGGACCATTAGGAACCGATGCTTTTCGGTTCACGTAAGTGAAAAAGAAGCGATCGAGTTGGCGGTGGTGGGTCTCTCATCATCGATCAAGGACGTGGCCTCCCAAGCGAGACTACCCTTCGTTGGCGCACATGGTGCGAAGGCGTCGGCATATGAACGAGCGCCACCCGGATGTTTACCGGGACAAATTCAAGCGTGCGGTGGTCCCGGTTGAGGCGAACGAAGATGAAGGTGCTATGGGAGATCGAGGAGAGTAGCAGTGGCTGAATGGACTCGGACGACAAGCCCCGTGTCCTGTAAGTGGGTGAAGCCACAAGTTCCTCCAAAAGGGTTCGACTTCGACGTGACCAAAGCTGAGCAGATTTTCGACCTTTTACTCATGGAGAAGCAGCTGAAGGTACCCGAAGGCCACAAGATCCCCATGGTGCAGGAGCTGAACGGAAAGCCATACTGCAAATGGCATAACACGTTCTCCCATACCACCAACGACTGCAGGGTGTGGCGTCAGCAGATCCAAATGGCGATAGACAAAGGACGGCTAATTTTTAACCAGTACGCCATGAAGGTCGACACACCCCCTTTCCCCGCCGTTAACATGGTGGAGTATGCTTACCATGGAGGGTGCCAGCCAGATTTCTCGTGCAATATCAACATGGTAGAGCTTGGGCACCACTCTGGTAAGGACGGAGATGAGGGCAGCTGCTCTCATAGCAAAGACACGAGAGGAAGCCGCTCCACGCGATCGGCTCCGCCAAGATGGCAAGCGCTACGTCACAGAGGGAGAAGTGAAGAACATAAGATATCAGCGACCTCTCTCTGATCACCTCCTCAACAAGTATGTGAGCCAGTATGACCAACGCCGACGATCCGGCGAGGATGATGAAAGAGATCGTCTGGCTAGAGAAGCCAGAAGACATCGGCGGCACGATCGCGATGAGGAGGAGCACGAGCGCCGTGCCAAGGAAAAGTCGGGGGAGCGGGACGACGAGGACAGGCACGGGACTGTCCCTTCTTCAGACACTGCTGGGATTCAGGAATGAGCCGATTGCCCACAATCGGCAATTGCCCAGAATGCAACCAGAAGAAGAAGGAGGCAGCCAACGTATCTGTGTTCAAGCGCCTGGGGCCTATCCCGCCACAAAGCAAACGCGCTGAGTCACCTCGGTTGGAAGATCTCGATGATTCAGAAGACGAGGGAGAAGAAGAAGACAGGTACCACCGGCCAAGGTGGTGCCCTGATGGACTCAGCCGTTCCCAAAAGCGCAGGGTTCAGCGATTGCGCGGCCTAGAGGAAGCCGAAAGATTATACTTGCATACGCTAAGGAAAGCACGACCTGATCTAGCTGCGAAAGTTCAGCGAACCCTGGATGAAGAGGGTCGTCCACAAAGAAAAGAGTGGCGCCCCAAGCAACGGAAAGCCGATGATGAGACATCGGCTGGCACAAACATGGTGCTCGTCCTTCCGACGATGCTTAGTACTCCACGATTACACGATGCACTCAAGGTGGACGACAGCAAGCGCACCAATATGTTGAAGTCAGAAATTGGGCTGGTTTTATCCACCGGCCTGACCAAGTAGCAAAAACAAAACAATGAGCAAGTATGGCGAGGCTGATCCTTGTGATCGGCCCCAAAAAGTTTACTGAGGAACATTACAAAACCTTCATCGAACAAGCAACGTGGAGGCCGATTCCAGCAATCGGCCAAAATTATCCTCGCCATCTGTCCTGCTTTGGTTCAACGCTAATCTGACAGGCGAGGGATTCACGTCGGCTGATGAGCTGGAGGAAGTGCACAATGGTCCTAACAGAGCCGACGTTCACATAGAGTGCCTTGGCTAATCATAGAGCCGATTTCAGCAGTTACCTGGCAGAATCGGCTCGGGGGGCACCTACATGGATACATGAACACGAGGATACGCAGCAGAAAGTATCTTCCCAATGACCAGCAGCTCAAGATATCTTTCGATGATGGGTATTGAAGCATGGGGGCCGATACATAAATCGGCCGAATTCAAAAAAAATTAAACACAGCCGATGCGCAGGCATCGACTTAAGGATAGAAAGCCGATGCATGGCCATCGACTCAAGAGGGTCCACCAGATCAGCTGGGGTAAGTCTGAGGGATCATAACCATGACCAATGCCAAGAGTAGCCTGGACGTGCAGAACAGGTTAAGGATGGTTGCATCAAGAGAAGCTGATCTGACCAACAAGGTGCGAGAAGTGGACTGAAGAAACTGGGGGGGCAATTCACCCCGAAGGTCCTCTCCTCTTGAGAGCCGATTTAGCTCAAATCGGCTGGCTCCGCATGAGAGCTTCCTCAGACATGATCAAGCCCAGGTCCATTCAGCTAATTTGCGTATCCTCGTCTCTGTTTCGCCTTGGCTGAGACTCGGGGGGCAACAGGCTTGGTAGATGCTCTATTGAGGAGCCGATTGGGGTACCATCGGCTGATTTTCGTTGCAACCTTCTTCACAAAATGATGAGCGCTCGCTGAAGAATATCGCTGAAACCGGTGGGAGAAATTTAAGGGCTCTCCTGGAAGTCCCACATTATCTACCGGATAGAAAGTCATCAGGTGAAGAATTGAAGGATGAATCGTGAAGGACCGATGCATCGCTATCGGCTCATTAAGCATTGGCTAAGGGGACAAATCGGCAAAATTGAATTGGAGAAACTTCTTCATTAAACAAGATTTCTTACAAAGAAAGAGCCGATTGCTCAAAGAAGGAAGAACAAAAGAAGGGTCTATTGACCAATCTACTACTGCTAGGCCTACACTAGTAGATCCTAATCTATGGGCCATCGCTGCCCTCGCCGTCATCCTCGGAACTCTCATCAGCACTGCTGCCGATGGGCTCCTCGTCGCTACTCCCGTAGCCCTCTACGGGAGCTTCATCTCCGTCTTCATTGTCGCTGCTGTCGTCGTCCCACCACATGCGGAGGCGTTTCGCCGGCGGATAGCCCTCGAGGGAGTCGTCGTCGTCGTCTTCCTCTTCCTCTTCTTCAGAGGTAGGACAGCCGTCCCAGGGGAACCGGTCGTCCTCGCTTTTCCGACTCCAGTTCCCCGTCGGCGAGGAACCGATCTTCATCCCCGCTGGTCAGGGGCTGGTCGTTTTCGGACCAGATGGAGGAGGCATGGTCTTCCAGGTCCCATTCTTCTGGGGCGCGGATGTCCGGCGGCGTCTCGCGGGAGGAGGAGGACCCGTAGGAAAGCTCGGAGGAGGAAGAGGAGGAAGACATGGTGGCGCAGAAGGGTTTTTTGGGTGCTAATGCGAAGGGGATGAAGAAGCAAAACTGTAAAAAACGGTTAAATAAAGGGGATATGCGGAAGATTCAATGCCACAGCAGTTCCCGAGGAAGTGGTGCCCGGCAGAAAAATTTCGCAGGCCGCGTGGAAGCGTAAGGGGCAAGGCATCATGATAAAGGATTCTGCGGCAGTTTTTGCTGCGCCACGACATGACCCGACGAAAGAAAGGCGTAATGATTTTGGAAATGTCATTTCCAAAACCAGGGGGGCATGTGTTATCACCAGAATTTGACCGAGTCAGAGGTGGGCCGCGATCAAGATGGATTTGAAGGAATACATAGAAGGAATACGTGAATCGGCCTTTTATACCAAGTTGGGCTTAATTGCCCATGTATCTGTACTATAGTAGGATACGTGTCGATTAGAAGTTAGAGTTTTACCCGTGCACGGTTTAGTGCACGCCCACATTAGAAAGTCCCCTGGACTATAAATATGTATCTAGGGTTTATGGAATAAACAACAACCAACGTTCACCACAAACAAATCTCGGCGCATCGCCAACTCCTTCGTCTCGAGGGTTTCTACCGGTAAGCACCATGCTGCCTAGATCGCATCTTGCGATCTAGGCAGCGTAATGCCTATCACGTTGTTCATGCGTTGCTCGTACTGAAGCCTTTTTGATGGCGAGCAACGTAGTTATCTTAGACATGTTAGGGTTAGCATTGTTCTTCGTATAATATGCTATCGTAGTGCGACCCTTGCATGTCTAGCCGCCCTTACACCTATCTTAGGTGTAGGGGCCGCACCCCGCTTGATCATTATTTAGTAGATTCGATCCGTTACGGTTGCTCCTTGATTCTTCAAGGATTAGTTTAACATCTGCAATAGTTAGGCCTTACAAAGGGTTGGAGGATCCAGCGGCGTGTAGGGTCTAGTCTGCTAGCCCTAGACAGGATGTTCCGAGGATCAACCTCGTGTTGGTTTTTAGGCCCTGTCTAGGATCGGCTTACGATCACCGTACGCGAGCGCGAGGCCCAATCGTGAGTAGGATGATCCGATTATGCGGTGAAAACCCTAAATCGTCGTAGATCAGATTAGCTTTATCTTGATCAAGCGGGACCACCATATATTCGGACACCTCGTTCGAATCATGGGTGGATCGGCTCTTTGAGCCGATTCACGGGATAACCTGAGAGCCGATCGAGGCTCGTATTTAACGTTTACGTGTGTGCCCTGCGAGGAAACTAAGCGAGGCATCATCCACACCTTTCGACCAGGTATAGGTCGGGTGGCACGCCCTTGCGACAGCATCGGGTGTGTGACCAGAAGGCTTTGCGGGCCGTCGCTCAGAGGGACTGGGGCCAGCCGCAGCCCTAGTTGTTCCCGGCTCTACTGTGTTGCCCGTCGCTGCCCGCCGGTGGGTTTCTGACGCCAACAAGGGGAAGGCTTAGATATGAGGATCACATGTTTTCACCAAGTGTTAATGCTTTGCTCCGGTGCTCTATTAAAAGGAGTACCTTAATTACCAGTAGATTTCCTTGAGGCCCGGCTGCCACCGGCTGGTAGGACAAAAGATGTTATGCAAGTTTCTCATTGCGAGCACGTATGACTATATATGGAAAACATGCCTACATGATTAATAGACTTGATGTTCTGTCTTAATGCTATTTCAATCCTATCAATTGCCCAACTGTAATTTGTTGACCCAACACTTGTCACTTGTTATTGGGGAGTTACCACTAGTGTAGATAGCTGGGAACCCCGGTCCATCTTTCATCATCAAATACTCACTCGGTCCTATATGTCATTGGAAGTAGTATCAACTATTTTCTGGTGCCATCGCCTACGTATTCTGTATTCTTGCTGCTGTGTTACTGTTACTATTGCTCTCATATTACTACTTTCACATCACCCCTGTTACTAGTGCTTTTCCAGGTGCAGCTGAATTGACAACTCAGTTGTTAAGGCTTATAAGTATTATTTGTCTCCCCTTGTGTCGAATCAATAAATTTGGGTTTTACTTCCCTCGAAGACTGTTGCGATCCCCTATACTTGTGGGTTATCAATGGCTTAGTGATCTTTTTGGTGTTCTTGGGGTCTCCATTTAAGTTGTAGACATTCTTCAAGTATGAGGCCTTTGTGATGGTTTCTTGGGTTCCACATAAGTTATGGAGATTGCCCCAAGCTTTGTGCGGGTTCGGTGACCACCCTCAAGTTTTCATAGTGGATCGAGAACTCCCTATTGGGGGGAGGCTCGAGGAGAATACGGCGAGGCCTTCGTGGCTAATACCTTCTATACGGATTGAAAATGCAGTATAGTAGCTTTTTTTCCTAGAAGACCTAGGTTTAATCAAACCTTGGGAAGAATTTGCTTGGTGTAAGATTACGTTATTATTTGTCAAGATCTTGAGAGCTTCATTGTCTTCATGTTACCAACACCCTTTCCATATTAACCTTTTGTTGTTTTTGTTGTGTATCGATGGATGGAGATAGGCCAGGTGTAACGACCCGTAAAAACCCAATATTAGATTCTCTCCACTGCATGGTTTTCCGTGTCGTTCCTAAAGTTATATGCATCATGGATCATATCATCCACAAGATTTTTATGAAATATAAATTATTTTTAAATAAAAACTATTTGATTTTTCCCTCTCATATGGTTTATTTAATAAACCACCTCTTTCTTTTTCATTTAACAAAACCATAAAACAAAACTATTTTTATTTTGCTATAAACCTTTGGATCTTATTTTATCTTTATCTCCACCTCTGTATTCAAAATTCAAAATTTTGTTTGTGCTGGTTCAAATCAATTTGCAAAAATAGTTTTTCTAAAATAAAACAAAGGAGAAAGATTTTTCAAAATAAATCCTAACCTAATCCGGAGCAGCCCACCTCCCTAACCCAAGTCCATCCCACCAACCCAGTCCTTCCTCTCCCTGGCCCTTCTCTTTCTTTTCCCTCGCGCGGCCCAGCCCCAGCCATGGGTGTTAGGTACATTACAATGTAATCTAGATTATTGACTCTAGTGCAAGTGGGAGACTGTTGGAGATATGCCCAAGAGGCAATAATAAAAGTGGTTATTATATATCATTATATATCTTTATGTTTATGATAAATGTTTATATACCATGCTATAATTGTATTAACCGAAACATTGATACATGTGTGTTATGTAAACAACAATGAGTCCCTAGTAAAGCCTCTTAACTAGCTTGTTGATTAATAGATGATTAGTTTCATAATCATGAACATTGGATGTTATTAATAACAAGGTTATATCATTATGTGAATGATGTAATGGATACACCCAATTAAGCGTAGCATAAGATCACGTCATTAAGTTATTTGCTATAAGATTTCGATACATAGTTACCTAGTCCTTATGACCATGAGATCATGTAAATCACTTATCTCTGGAAAGGTACTTTGATTACATCAAACGCCACTGCGTAAATGGGTGGTTATAAAGGTGGGATTAAGTATCCGGAAAGTATGAGTTGAGGCATATGGATCAACAGTGGAATTTGTCCATCCCGATGACGGATAGATATACTCTGGGCCCTCTCGGTGGAATGTCGTCTAAATAGCTTGCAAGCATATGGATGGTTCATAAGAGACAACATACCACGGTACGAGTAAAGAGTACTTGTCAGGAGACGAGGTTGAACAAGGTATAGAGATACCGATGATCAAACCTCGGACAAGTAAAATATCGCGTGACAAAGGGAATTGGTATCGTATGTGAATGGTTCATTCGGTCACTAAGTCATCGTTAATATGTGGGAGCCATTATGGATCTCCAGATCCTGCTATTGGTTATTGGTCGGAGAGAGATCTCGACCATGTCTACATAGTTCGCGAACCGTAGGGTGACACACTTAAGGTTTGATGTCGTTTAAGTAGATATGGAATAAGGAATGGAGTTCGAAGTTTTGTTCGGATTCTCGGATGGGATCCAGGACATCACGAGGAGTTCCGGAATGGTCCGGAGAATAAGATTCATATATAGGAAGTCATTTTCTAGGTTTGAAAATGATCCGGTATTTTCTCTGGAAGGTTCTAGAAGGTTCTAGAAGGTTCTAGAAGAGTCCGGAAGAAATAAGGATGGAAGGTGGAGTCCCAGAGGGACTCCACCCACCTTGGCCGGCCAGCCTAAGGGAGGAGGAGTCCCAAGTGGACTCCCCACCATGGTGGCCGGCCACCCCACTAAGGAAAGGGGGAGTCCCACCCCCCTAGGTTTGGTCACATGGAAGGTTTTTTGTTGGGGTCTTATTCGGACACTTTGACCTAAACCTTGGGGCTTCCACCTATATAAAGAGGGGAGGAGAGGGGCTGGCCGGCCACCACAACACCACCATGGCCGCACCCCTCAAGGCTGCCCTAGCCGGCGCCCCCTCTCCCAAACCCTAGCGGTTCTCTCCTACCTCTCTCTCCCACATAGCTTAGGCGAAGCTCTGTCGGAGATCTCCACCACCACCGCCACCACGCCGTCGTGCTGCCGGGATTCCAAGGAGGATCTACTACTTCCGCTGCCCGCTGGAACGGGGAGAAGGACGTCGTCATCAACACCGAACGTGTGACCGAGTACGGAGGTGCTGCCCGATTGTGGCACCGTCAAGATCTTCTACGCGCTTTTGAAAGCGGCAAGTGATCATCTACCGCAGCAACGAGAGCCTCCTCTTGTAGGCTTTGGAAATCTTCAAGGGTTAGTCTCGTTCATCCCCTCGTTGCTCCCATCTTCTAGATTGCATCTTGGCTTGGATTGCGTTCTCGCGGTAGAAATTTTTTTGTTTTCTATGCTACGAATCCCTATAGGGGTATCAGAGCCAGGTTTATGCATAGATGGTTGCACGAGTAGAACACAATTGTTTTGTGGGCGTTGATGCTTTGTTGTCTTTAGTTCGAGTACTTTGCATCTTTGTGGCATGGTGGGATGAAGCGGCTCGGGCTAACTTTACATGACCGCGTTCATGAGACTTGCTCCACGTTCGACGAGCAACTTGTATTGCATAAGTGGCTTTGCGGGTGTCTGTCTCTCCCACCATAGTGAAGATTCAATTTACTCTTTCTATTGACAACACTAGTATCACCGTTGTGGTTCATGTTCGTAGGTAGATTAGATCTTACTCGAAAACCCTAAACCACGTAAAATATGCAAACCAAATTAGAGGCATCTAACTTGTTTTTGCAGGGTTTCGTGATGTGATATGGCCATGATGTGATGATGAATATGTATGAGATGATCATTATTGTATTGCGGCAACCGGCAGGAGCCTTATGGTTGTTTTTAAATTTCATGTTGAGTAGTATTTCAAAGTAGTTGTAATAGTTGCTACATGAGGTGAACAATCATGAAGACGGCGCCATGGACCTTGACGCTACGCCGACGATGATGGAGATCATGCCCGTTGATGATGGAGATCATGTCCGTGCTTTGGAGATGAAGATCGAAGGCGCAAAGACTAAAGGGCCATATCATATCACATATGAATTGCATGTGATGTTAATCCTTTATGCATCTTATTTTGCTTAGATCGCGACGGTAGCATTATAAGATGATCCCTCACATTAATATCAAGATAATAAAGTGTTCTCCCCTCGTATGCACCGTTGCCAAAGTTCGTCGTTTCAAAGCATCTCGTGGTGATCGGATGTGATAGATTCAACGTTCATATACAATGGGTGTAAGCCATGTTGCACACGCGGAATACTTGGGTTTGCTTGACGAGCCTAGCATGTACAGACATGGCCTCGGGACAACGGAAACCGAAAGGTTGAACACGAGTCATATGGATGATATGATCAACATGTTGATGTTCACCATTGAAGCTACATCATCTCACGTGATGATCGGTTTTGGTATAGTGGATTTGGATCGTGTACCACTTAACAACTATGAGGGATGTTGTATTAAGTGGGAGTTCATTAGTAATTAGATTAAAACATGAACTAATTATCATAAACATAGTCTGAGTAGTATTTTGAATTAATTTTGTAGTATTGGCATCCGTTTTCTACCATGCGCTAGTCTTGTTATTGAGATAGAAATACTGTTAAAATCTGACAAGAAACTTTACGGATTGGCACCGTATTGTTAAAGAATCAAGAATTGATTAAGGCCTATTGCAAACTTTTAGTAAACCTCACATTGTTGATTCAAAGAGCTATGGTTTCAATTAGTACCTAAAGTTATCTTGTCTCCGTGAAACTTGAAGTTCAAATCTGTTTGAAAAGTAAGGAGCTGAAAATTTAGTTTTCAGAAATAATCAAGGTATGAGATATATGTGATATCTAAGACCTTATTGCAAGATGATAGAATATAAATTTGGTGAGACTACATAAACTCATAAGTTTTATGGGAATGTATGAAGGTTGAAGACGCCGAGGCGTCACAATCCTCCAACTATTGGGGCACTAATAATATTCGCATATCCATGAAGTTATCGTCCTTAGTATGCACCGTTGCTAAGACTCGTCGTTTCGAAGCATCACGTGATGATCGGGTGTGATAGATTCTACGTGTGCATACAACGGGTGCAAGCCAGATTTGCACATGCGAATACCAAGGTTAAAATTTTACGAGCCTAACATGTACAGACATGGTCTCGGAAAGTCGTCATGATATAATGGATAAAATTATGAGTGAAATTGTTCATCATATTACAAATTTACTAATAGTGAAATCTGAAACACTTGTCATATGATGATTAACTTCAAAGTAAGAACCTCAAGGTTATTGGTATTTGACCAACAAACCTAGAAGTTATTGAAGGTGAAGTATTTTCTGAATAATGAGGAAAGCTAAAAGAGAAACTACAAAAGATATTTTGGCAGAAAGAAAAAGACTAGAAAGTCTAGCTCAGGTGTATATACATGATATACATGTTATGGTTGTATTCCTAGTTTGGTCACACAATGAAATTCTTGGGTATTAGTACCATATTGGTTTGTATGAAATGTCATACAAAACAACGCAATACAAGAATACAATGGCCTAAGTGACTGACAAGGAATATGATAGGAATGCACTTCTGGAACAAAAATAAAGTATTATTATGTTCGTCGTTGGCATCCTATCTAGCCCTTATAATTTATAATAAAGAACTTAATAATTGTTATTTTGCTCTGGTCAAATGAAAACAATGAGTTGTTCAAATTATGACATTACTCCATGTACGATGGATAAGTTATTATAAATCTTAATGGTGAAACACACATACATAATACTGACGCTAAAATGCCATAAGGCAAATGATTTGAATTCCACTTATTTGTGGAACCGCAATTTAGGTCATATTAGAAAGGAACGCATGAAGGAACTCCATGCAAATGGATTTTTGGAGTCATTCGATTTTTGAATCGTTTGGCGCTTGCAAATCTTTTCTAAAAAGAATGACTGAAATACCGTTCATAGGCCAAGAGTTGAACGGGCAACTAACTTAGTGGAAAAATACATGATGATGTATGTGGTTCACTGGGCATAGGTTGTGCGGGAGATTCTTCTACTTCATGAAAACTTCCAACAATGAATTGAGTATATATATGTGGATATATTCAATAAGGAAGAAGTTTAAAACATTTGAATGGATTCAAATAAATTTCAGCATGAGGTGGAAATCATCGTAATAGAAAAGTCAAATATCTATGATTGGATCATAGTGGAAACATTTGAATTACGAGTTTTAGCGAACATCTAAGAGAGTTATGAAATTGTTCTACAACTCACGTTTCTTGGAGTATCATAGTGATGATGGAGTATCCGAGAGATGTATCCAAACCTTGTTGGGTCAATGATGAGATAAAATATTGATGCTATTATATTTTTGTGGATTATGCTTTAGTGACTACCGCTTTTACACTAAATAGAGCATCATCATGATCCGTTGAAATGACACCATACGAGTTATGGCATGGGTATGAACCCTAATAGTCCTTTCTTTAAATTTTGGTCTAAGAGTTTACAACCAAAATCGGATGAATGTCTTTGTTGGTTATCCCAAAGAATTGATTGGGAATTCTTTTCACTATAAAGTAAAAGACAAAAGTGTTTGTTAATGTTACTTGCTTATTTCCAAGAAATTGTTTTCTAGAGAAGTATTTGAGTGGGAGGACAATAGAACTTGATAAGGTTTATGAACCTGAGCATAATGATCAGAGTAGCGCAGCATCGGAATTGGTTCCGTAAGCGGCCACGATGATCATAGCTCTCATGACTACAAAGTGTTTTAGTCATGGAGATCGAAGTACATATTGAACCTTGTAGGTATGGTTTACTTTGTGATCAAATAAATGATTTGTGAACAAAGGATTGATTTTGAACAGTGATAAATCAACTACAAACAAAGAAGTTATGATGGGCCCTGACTCCGTTAAAATGGCTATACGCCATGAAATCCAAGATAGATGAGTATTTTTTGAAAGTAAATGGATCTATAAAATTGATGGAATTGGATGGAATATCCTTGAATAAGCTTGACTTGTCGAAAAGTTGTTTACGACAAAGTTCAAAGAGTTGACTATGATAAGATTAGATCTTCCGTAGCAATGCTTATAGTCTATGTGGATTATTCTAGTAATCACTACATATTTCTTTCATAAGATATGATAGTAGGATGGAAAAATACATTACTTAACAGAAGTGTGTAGTAAAGTTGTATACAAGATACAACCAAGAGTTTTGTTAGTCCGTGGAATACTAGATAGGTATACGAACTTCAAAATGGGTGAAGTAAGTATCGCGGAGTTGGAATCTTCACCAGATGAAATAGTCAAAGAGTTTTTGATTTCATCAGAGACGATGAAGAGGCTTGCATTTGCAAGAAATTAAGTGGGAGCGCTGAGACATATTTATAATACTTTATGTAGATACATATAGTTGGTTATAAATGATGTAATTATATACTTGATTATAAAAGGTTTCATTGAGAATTAACTTCAATGAAAGGATATGGACTGAAACATATTTAGTGTCAAGATCTATGAAGATAGATTGAAACACATAATAAGTTTAAATCAAAGTACATAGAAAGGATATTGAAGTAGTTCAATATAGAAATATTAAGAAAATGTTCTTGTCATGTGAAGTTTTAACAAAACTTGAGTGTATACGACACTCAATGAGTAAAAACACATGAGTGATTTAGATCACAATTAATATGTACACAATCGGATGTCCTGTGCTCTAAAATGTTAGGAGCATATACCGAGAATGATTCATGTGATAATCATTGGACAAATAGTAAGAATATCCCTGTGTACTTTAGAAGAACCAAGGATATATAAATAGTTTTGTATGGAGAAATGACAAACAAATCGCTGTAAGGTGTTGCACCGATATTGGTTTTGTCACATATAAAAATAAAAATTTCAATCTCAAAATTAGGCTAAGTGTTGTTTAAAAGGTAGCACAATGCTAGATTTAGAAAAATTCTAAATGTTGTGACGGATTCTACAAATGAAGGCAGAATATGTTGTTGTTTTGACAATGACTGAAGATGTTAAAGTCAAGAGGTTCTTTGAGAACTTGGTGTAGTTCCGATAGTGTCAGAACTTTGAAGCAATATTGTGTATGACAATATAAGTGACATTTCAGACCGCGGAATTAAGGTTCCACCAGAAAACCAAACATATTTAATGCCGACTCATTTGGAAAATGAGTGATGCGTGAAGACGCAAATGAATTGCAAAATACATACGTTTCTGAGTGTGTCAGAACCGTTGACTAAAGCTCTCCCTAGGGCAAAGTATGACCAACACCAGAATGCCATGGGTGTTAGGTACATTACAATGTAATCTAGATTATTGACTCTAGTGCAAGTGGGAGACTGTTGGAGATATGCCCAAGAGGCAATAATAAAAGTGGTTATTATATATCATTATATATCTTTATGTTTATGATAAATGTTTATATACCATGCTATAATTGTATTAACCGAAACATTGATACATGTGTGTTATGTAAACAACAATGAGTCCCTAGTAAAGCCTCTTAACTAGCTTGTTGATTAATATATGATTAGTTTCATAATCATGAACATTGGATGTTATTAATAACAAGGTTATATCATTATGTGAATGATGTAATGGATACACCCAATTAAGCGTAGCATAAGATCACGTCATTAAGTTATTTTCTATAAGATTTCGATACATAGTTACCTAGTCCTTATGACCATGAGATCATGTAAATCACTTATGCTGGAAAGGTACTTTGATTACATCAAACGCCACTGCAAAAATGGGTGGTTATAAAGGTGGGATTAAGTATCCGGAAAGTATGAGTTGAGGCATATGGATCAACAGTGGGATTTGTCCATCCCGATGACGGATAGATATACTCTGGGCCATCTCGGTGGAATGTCGTCTAAATAGCTTGCAAGCATATGAATGGTTCATAAGAGACAACATACCACGATACGAGTAAAGAGTACTTGTCAGGAGACGAGGTTGAACAAGGTATAGAGATACCGATAATCAAATCTCGGACAAGTAAAATATCGCGTGACAAAGGGAATTGGAATCGTATGTGAATGGGTTCATTCGATCACTAAGTCATCGTTAATATGTGGGAGCCATTATGGATCTCCAGATCCCGCTATTGGTTATTGGTCAGAGAGAGATCTCGACCATGTCTACATAGTTCGCGAACCGTAGGGTGACACACTTAAGGTTTGATGTCGTTTAAGTAGATATGGAATAAGGAATGGAGTTCGAAGTTTTGTTCGGATTTTCGGATGGGATCCAGGACATCACGAGGAGTTCCGGAATGGTCCGGAGAATAAGATTCATATATAGGAAGTCATTTTCTAGGTTTGAAAATGATCCGGTATTTTCTCTGGAAGGTTCTAGAAGGTTCTAGAAGAGTCCGGAAGAAATAAGGATGGAAGGTGGAGTCCCAGAGGGACTCCACCCACCTGGCCGGCCAGCCTAAGGGAGGAGGAGTCCCAAGTGGACTCCCCACCATGGTGGCCGGCCACCCCACCAAGGAAAGGGGGAGTCCCACTCCCCCTAGGTTTGGTCACATGGAAGGTTTTTTGTTGGGGTCTTATTCGGACACTTTGACCTAAACCTTGGGGCTTCCACCTATATAAAGAGGGGAGGAGAGGGGCGGGCCGCCACCACAACACCACCATGGCCGCACCCCTCAAGGCTGCCCTAGCCGGCGCCCCCTCTCCCAAACCCTAGCGGTTCCCTCCTACCTCTCTCTCCCACATAGCTTAGGCGAAGCTCTGTCGGAGATCTCCACCACCACCGCCACCACGCCGTCGTGCTCCCGGGATTCCAAGGAGGATCTACTACTTCCGCTGCCCGCTGGAACGCGGAGAAGGACGTCGTCATCAACACCGAACGTGTGACCGAGTACAGAGGTGCTGCCCGATTGTGCCACCGTCAAGATCTTCTACGCGCTTTTGAAAGCGGCAAGTGATCGTCTACCGCAGCAACGAGAGCCTCCTCTTGTAGGCTTTGGAAATCTTCAAGGGTTAGTCTCGTTCATCCCCTCGTTGCTCCCATCTTCTAGATTGCATCTTGGCTTGGATTGCGTTCTCGCGGTAGGAAATTTTTTGTTTTCTATGCTACGAATCCCTACAATTCTCCCTTCTCCTTTTTCGCCATGGAGAACGACAACAAAGGGACATGCTCCTCGCGTGAGCTCCACCCCGTGGTCATCACCACCCACCGTCGTGCCTGATCCCTTCTCTTCTCCTGCTTAAAGCCACTCCTGCAAACCCTAGCTTTTTCCCTCTCCTCCCTCGCACCGCCATGTTCTTCTTCCTCCCGTTTCGTTTTTCTTCAACCACCGAGCACCCCGTTGCAGGTCACCATGGCGCCGCCGCTCCAGTGGGCCAAATACGAAGCCGCGACCACCTCCACCTTCGTTGTGACACGTTGATCCTCATCGAACCAAGAACTCCTCGAATTGAGCATGAAATCGACCTCCACGACCTCGTTTCTCCTCTGACACCGGCAAGGTTTCCGAAGATTCCGGCCGCTCCATCCTCCTCCAGCCAAACCGAGCCCACCTACGTGTTCCTGGTAACGTGGCGCTCCTCCTAGACCTTCCTTCATTGTCGATTTCCTCGTCAGCCATTCCACCGACGTTCACGGTCGCGTTCCTCTACAGGTACCTCAACTCCGGTGAGGAAATTGCAGTTTTTTGGCGCCATTCGTCCTCTTCGTGCCTCCTCGACAAGTTCTTCCGCTTCCTGGTGACCTTCTCTTTCCCCCAGACCCCCTCTCGTGCCCTATCCCCCTCTCGGCCTCCTTGTCGTCGTTTACCGTCGCTACTCCTTGTTGGAGATACTCATGCCTTAATTTAATGTTAACAACTAAAATTGCTAAGCAGTGGCATCACCTATTTGCGAAACCACGGATCTTTGTCTTGCTAATGTCCCCTAGGACCTGAATTCTTGTTATCTGTTTCGAGATTGAGCGCTCTCGTGTGGATGATTATTGGGACCCCCCTCACCCATTACCTTTTCTCAAGTCTATTGAAAAGGGGACCACAACCATGATTTTATTTGGCTCATGCATGTTTATATATTGTTGCCTTCGGGTGTTTACTTCATGTTGCCTTCGAGTGTTTATATTCTGTACTGTACCTTGTGGGACGTTTAGCGAAGTGTGTGGTTTGCACGCCTAGCTGCCGTCGCAAACCCCGAGCCCGCTTGGAAGTACGGTTGAACTTCGATACGGGTAGCTTAGTCGGGTGCCCCCTAGAATTTGTTGTTGAACTGGGAACGGTCTTGTCGTGAGACTTCGCCATAAATAAGCGGGTTCGAGCATGCATACATATGGTTACATTTGGGCAACCGCTGCAGGGTGTACATCTTTTCGAAAATCCGTGTCCGCGGTTAAGGACGACTTGGAGCTGTTTAACTTGATCATAGAACAACTTACACCTTTGTGTTGTTGCTAATAATTTGTTAATAAATTGCATAGTAATTTAGCATTACTACAACTGATACCTAATAAAACTTTTCAACTGTGTGAGTGCCCATGTTAGTACTTCTTTCTAGTGAAGGGGAATGCATCGGTTGTGTTATGTTTACAGAGTCTAGAACTGTTACCTTTTGTGCTCTCTAATTTTCTCTGTTCAGATGAATGTTGTAGCATGTCTCTATTGGTTAGTACAAGCTTTGCTGCCGCTAAATTCACCATTTAGCCGTGCAATTTTTATTGTCCACCGGCGAGCACAGCCGGTCTTGTCTCGCAAGTACCATGCATTGGTACTAAATCTCGCATTTCTTTCTCTTTTGTCTCTCCCCCTTTTTATCGGCAACCCTTGGCCCGCCTTTTACATGTATGAGATGACGACGTTAGAAAGGTTACCATTCCGACATGGTCTGGGCAGGGTTATGGATGCGATCGTTTATCTTCAGGACTCTTAGTTTTATTTGTATCTTGTCCGTACTCGGACACATTTGATCTTCTGTATGATTCGAATCTTTGAGTTGTATATTTGTATTCTTGACTCGTTGGAGTCGTTGTTGTAATATATGTTTCTTGTGGGCTCTATTGCAAACTTGTTGTAATGTTACTGCTCGTGGTAATTCCTCTGGCATCACGTATGTGATTCGTCGCGCACATCGTGTCGGGGGGCGTCTCAAAATCAATACGTGCGGATTTCGGCTGAATCGCTAGAATCATCATGGTACGTTTTGGAGCATCACACCAGGGCTTGGGATTCACCTGCATTTATGCATACATATGAGATAAAGATAATATTAAGCGCAACATGAGTCGTGTTCAAATAAGGATAAATATTCAGGGGGCATGTCCTAATTCTCTACAGCTTTTGCTAGCTACTACGACTATAGAATTTTGATCCACTACCACACCTCTGCATCGCAGGGTGTTAAGAAGTTATTAAGTAATTAAACAGACCAAAGCATTACACATAGTGACGTTACCGTGACCCCAAATGGATCCCAGGTCATCTATTCTACTAACCCTTTTTTCAACCTACGCATCATAATGCAAACGACCATCTCGATCGAGAATATATAGTGAGGTATCGGAGCGACGTAAGTACGCCCAGCTCCAGGTATATGAACAATAAAACGACCACTGCTCTTGGTAATCATGCGACAAGCTCTAAGTGTACGGAAACCAATACGTCGCTCATCTGCCAACGGTTGGAGATTAGCTATTGGTATTTGAAGTGCGTTGGTGAGGACGGTTGCCACCCTTCCACAGATGATGAGTCCACGGGTTTGGACGGCTTGATGATCCAAATAGAACAAGAGGATGGCACCCAAGTTTGCTGTAATGTTGCATCCTGGGATTGCAGCTTTGGTGAGGACCATCATGTTCTCGTCATTCACCCTTGTGAATTCACCATGTGCCTGCACGGTATTAGCAATAACATATTACAAATAACGTACAAACTATTTAATCGTCCAACCGAGGCCACCTGATCAAAAATCTTTCGTAATTAAAAAATTCAAAATGATTTATCTCAAACAATTATTCCCATTTAAGATCCGTTTTACTAATAGGTCGTTCTCGACGAGATATTCAAAAACTAGCACGCATGTTGATATTATTTGACCCTCAAAAGTTAACCTCATTTAGAAAAATTTGGATACTATATTTAGATCATAAGTTATTGACCCTCTGCCGTTATTTGTCTCTCAAACGATAAAGGTGAAAAATTATCAACCTCTAAATTTAATTTCATTTAGAATATATTGGCAACTTTGTTTTGCTCACATGTTACTAACCAACTGCCCCGTAATTAATCAATTGTAAAATGTAAAATCTTACCGCCCCAAAAAGATAATTTTATTTAGAATATTTTGGGGACTTCTTTTGGCTCACAAGTTATCAACCCCTATGCCCCTTATTTATCAATGGTAAATGCGAAATACCGACCCAAAAAACTAATTTCAATTAGAATATTTTGATAATTTTTTGGCTTACAAGTTATTAACCCCTTGCCCTGTTATTTATGAACGGTAAATTTAGAAAAGTTAGCGACCCCAAAAACATAGTTTTATTTAGAATATTTTGGAAACTTTTTTAGCTCAAAATTAATCAAACCTCTGCCCGTTTCAATGGTATATGAGGAAGATTACCGACAAGAAAAACTATTTTCATACCGAATATTTTGGTCACTTTTTAGGTCACAATTTTATCTATCCTCTGTCCCGGTATTTATCAATGGTAAATGGAAAAAATTACCAACCTAGAAAGACATTTTTCATTTTGAATATTTTGGTGACCTTTTTTAGCTCACAAGTTACTTTTTTAGCTTACGAGTTATCAACCCTCTCCCCGTTATTTATCAACGGTAAAATGTGAAAAACTACAAACCTCAAAAGTTAATTTCATTTAGAATACTTTAGCGACTTTTTAGCTTAGAAGTTAAACAGTAATTAATTGGAGTAGCAAGTCCTAGTTTATTTGAGTTGCAAGTGATAGTGGCCACCTGTTATTAGCTGGGTTAAATTGAATGCGCGAAATAAATGCTGAGATTACCAGATGGGATTAAACATGGGGGATTAACACGACCAAAATGATTGAACTCGATCCAACGAATTAAATGCAAGAGATTTACGGAAGTAATTATCTCGTAATTAAATGCGTGAGGTAACACAAAACGATTAAGAGGAAAACCAGAATTAACTCGTGTTGGACGCCATCGCTTCACGCGGAGTAACCGCGTGAAGCCGCCATCCAGTGATTCTGACTTCCATCTACTCTAGGGTTATTAGATTGGTGTCCATGCCTCGTCTCTTGGACATACGTACACCCGTATCTTTTAGACTTGCCACAATGAAAATATCATAAGTAAAATTATACTCTCTCCGTTCCTTTCTATAGTGCCTATAGATTTTTGACATTTGTTTCAAAATATAAGGTTGTATCTTGGCTTTTTTTCAATTACCCCCTCCCATTCAGCTCCCATACAACATGCGTGAGAAAAATCCATAAAAAATTGGAAACAATTAATTGAGATTCCTAAAGCATGGCCCAACGATTCCTTAAAATTAGGCAGCAATGTTTTAATTTCCTTAATTGAACTTAGCTGCACATATATGGAGAATCAACAAGAGAGATTTGTGGGATTTGTTATGATAAGTTAGGAAGATATGGATTTCCCAAATTTTACGTTGATCTCAAATCGTTCAGCTAGGGGATCTTGTGTAAAAAATACTCTTGCGCTAATTTCCGTGCCAAAAAACTATAGGCACTATAGAATGGAACAGAGGGAGTATATAACATGATGGAAAAAATCTTATGTGGCACAAAATTAATAAGAAGAGAGGTGAAAGTACGATCATAGGAGAGACATAGGAGAGAGCTGAAAGTAATATGTGGCATACATTTGCATTGAGATTGTACAAAAGATTAAATTTAGAGAAACTATAATTGCCTAGTTCTACTCCATTAGATCGATCCTATTGTTGAACTCGCTAAAGCATGTAATTTCACATGGTATCAGATTCATGGTATCAGATTCAAGGTTATGGGTTCAAATCCTCGTCAACGCAGTATTTAAAATAAATCCAAATACACGACTAAGTCCTGTACAAGATCTAAGGCAATAAAGATCCACAGGCCTAGAAATGAGGGGAGGTGTTGAATATAATTGCATAGTCCTCCTCTATTATATCGATTTTTTGGTTGAACTGGCTAGAGCATGCAATTCCACAGATAAAGCTTGTCCCGTGGATTCTCCCACGGGAAAAAACCACAACTTTGCAAATCCTATGACTTCAAATTTACTGAGAAAAAGAAAAACCTTGCCTCACCATTCTTATTGACACATCGGATTCTAATCTATCTTTTCGTCAAGGCTACACGTAAAGATTCTTTTGATGTGCTACTCGGAAAACACACAAAATGAAGGGCGCGTTTGGTAGGCTGCATGTTCCTTGACTCGCATCGGGCTAGCAATTTTTGGCCCGTTTGGATGCCTGGATCGAGCCGCGTTGTTGCATCGCACGGTTCTTAAAGCACCACTGGGACAGGCCCTGAAAGAACGTCCGGAATAGCATTTTCTCCGGGGCTAGGCCCTGGCGAGAAGAAACCATGACTCCACTGATGCAAACTTTGGCCCCGCGATGCAAAAGTGAGAACGTGCACAGAACGTGTGTTTCCAGGAGCTTCTTTAATCTCTCTCCTTAATCCACTCCATGGCTATACCGAAGACCTTCTCGACGGCGGCCACGCCACGGAGGAGCTCTGCCACGGCCACGGACTCCGCGACGGCCATGCCACGACCACAGCGAGGAGCTTCGCCATGGGCGTGCGTCGACGAGAGCTAGAAGCAGTCGCCCAAGCACCCTGCCCGGCGCCTCGCCATGGCAAGCATGGCTGCTCCGCGCCCAGCCCAGCCCCCGGCCGCACCGGCCGCCACCCTTGCTGGCCTGGCCTGCCCGTGCTTGCCATGGCCGTGCCTGGCCCGACCTTGGCAGTGCGCGCCCGCGCCGGCCGCCCCCCGCGCCCGTCTGCCCTGCCCCTCCCCGCCACTGGCCACGCGCGCCCCGCGCCGGCCTGGCCTGCCCACGGCCGCGCGCGTCCCGCCCGCGCTGGCCTCACCTGGCCGCGCCGCCCCCGCCCCCGGCCGCCCCGCGCCGGCCGCGCCTTTGCTCGGCCGTGCCGGCGTCGCCCGCCGGCCCTCGCCCCGCGCCCGAGCTGCCCGCCCCTGGCCGCGGTGCCCTGCCCCGCGCTCGAGCCGGACTGCCGCGCCATGGTGTGCATGGCCGCGCCCGCGCCGGCCGCGGCGCCCCTGTCCTGCGCCCGAGCCACCCCATGCCACCCGCCGCGCTCAACCGCGCGCGCCTCGCCGGCAGCGGCGCTCCCCCGTGTGCCCACCTGCATGCGTAGCCCAGCCTCGCCGTGCCATCACTAGCCCCCCGGTCGACCTCGCCGGCCTTGTCCTGTGCTGGCCTCATCCTTGTCGGGGCTGTGGAGTTGAGTTGATGATGAGTTTGTCTAATTTCGACTTTATGTGCTGGTAAGTAGACGATTCGCAGATATTAGACAATACTACACACACCAATACATAGCAACCAAACATCTGTAAGTTGTATCCGCTCAGATTTGCAGGCTAATACAGAGCAACCAAACGAAATGGTATTTGAGTGTCTAACGATGCGATGCAGGCTAACAAACGAAGCACATATTTTACACTGAAGCTCGTTCGGAACGAGATGGGATTTCTTCCCACTCACGCAGTGGTGCAAGAATTAAATGCAGCCTACCAAACGCGTCCGAAATGAATCGGCAGATACCTGCACGGAACAAACCGGGGGGCATACGATTGTAACAGGGGAGGAATCAAGTTCCGTGCGCAAAATTACACTTCCGCACGCAATAATTTTCCACTCGGTTGGAATCCCAGGTCTCTGCGTACGTACGTATGTACTCCTATTAACCTAGCCGGACTCTAACAACGTACTATGCAGCAATCACAATGATCCAGCTACAGGCGTGGACTCTGCATGCACGTGCCAAGAACTATGTACTGCTTGTTTCGCACGCCTAGCTGCTTGTATATAATATGGTCGTCGTCGCCAGCCGCAAGACATCATCTACCCCAAATTAATTCAGGTAGACGTACACCATCGGCCATCGAAGCTAACTAGCAATCGCCATGGGCAACTACATGAGCAACCAGCTGTCGTACCGGCACACGCAGCGGGTGGTGGTGAGGACGGCCATGGAGGCCGGCGGCTGCGGCACCGAGTTCCGGTTGGCCCTGAGTGAGTGCGCCGGTGGGAAGAAGAAGACGGCCGCCGAGGTGCTGAAGTGCTTGGAGTGGACGGCGCTTCTCCGGCGGTGCATGGAGCGCAACGAGTGCCACTTCAAGACCTACATCAAGATGATGGACGAGGGGCTCGACCAGGACGAGGGGAAGGAGAAGAGATACTTGCGCTTTGAATCGGAGGAGGACCGCTGGAGGTGGAGGTGGTGGACCGGCATGATCAGATTCCCACAACAACCTGCCTCTAAAAATAAGTTCAACTTCTAGCTAGCCTTTTAGATTTTAGATAGATTGGCTTTCAAAAAATAGATTTTAGATAGATTGATAAATAGATTTATATATGGGGTAGATACGTACAGATTGATATATAGACCGATAGACTGTGAACTTCGACTTTATTATCATTTATACACCTATATAACACGGATCCGTGTGTTCTTTTTAATCTCTGCAAACGTTTTGGATTTGTTTTGGCCACATACCTTGATGCTATAGCGTGTATTTCAAATTACTACCTCTGTCTCTAAATAGATGTATCGATACATTTAAAGTTAAACAAATCTAAGATTTCTATTTATAGATTGAGTGAGTATTAGATACGTCAGTCATGGCGAAAAAAAAATCCAACAAAAGTGGGTTGTAAAGATGCTTTTCACGAATCAAGTTCGAACTCGTGCCATCCTCTAGTTAGCTCAGAGATGCTTTAATTGGCGCTCAATCCAGGACAATCCGTAGCCCAACAGGGCTTTAAAGATTAGTTGCATGAGGCGACATCTTTAGTGTGTCAGCTGAAGTTCACATACGAGCTAGCTTAAGGTGGTGGATACTTTTCAGAGTCAACGGGAAGAAATATCACAAATTTACTGATTGGGCTTGCGTCCTGCCTTAGTTTAGTCTATATGCCGTGTAGTTTTGTTAGCCTAGCCGGTAAGAAGAGTAGAATTTACCTGGCGCTTGGAGAGGCGCCTGCTGCAGACATCCGCGGGTTTTCTTGGGGCAGAGGTCGACCGAACGGACGCGGGGAAGAGGATGGAAGGTGGTGTTAGACATGTATTCGTATCGGTTATGGTATAGTATATCAGTGACGGAGCTAGCACGGATTGGTGTGTGTGTGTGTTGGGGGAGGGGGGGGGGGGGGGGGAGGGGACAAATTAGTCTATGTTTTCTAATTTAACATCCTAAAATAAATTTTCCTTCACTAATTTTTCCAAGTCTGGGGGCGGTGGCCCCCCGGCATACACATAGCTAGCTACGCCCCTGTAGTATAGCACTCCGTATACGTTCTATTGTACGCTATAGTGGGGGCTTTTCCCACGCTGTATTAACACGTAACCGGATTTTCAATCCTTCCGGGATGATCAGTGCGCGTCTATCGAGGGATTCTCGAGAAGAGAGGAGCCGTGGTGGACCCTCCCCGAACCGCCCGGATCCCACGAGTGAATAGAAAGTTAGATCTACATGGGATCGCACCTGAATCGCCCCACAGGTAGAGGGCATTGTTCCCACAACACCGACATGGTATAAGAGCTAGTCTTTCCCTAACGTCTAGCGATGCTCATATGAAACCTAAATCGCGCCTGTCACGATCGGCCGACTCTCCGAAAATTTTCCCGTCGATCATGATTGACGTAACTCAGAAATTCCTTCCCACTGCTGATCACAATCAGCTTCTGCTTCGATCTTTCATCCAAGTCAATCACGATTGGCGTGGTTCCG